>NC_068357.1:23440606-23686013 GCF_020536995.1 Dreissena polymorpha
AACTACGACTACGACTAGTACTACGTCGATACTACGTACTACGACTACGACGACGACGGCGGTTACTACTACGACCACTGGCTACCACGAGACCAGGACGACAACGACGACGACTACGAGACGACGACGACGACGACGACGACGACGACGACGACGACGACGACGACGACGAGGACGACGACGACGACGACGACGGCGATCGACGACGACGACGACGACGACGACGAGACGACGACGACGACGACGACGACGAAGACGACGACGACGACTAACGACGACGACGACGACAAAACGACGACGACGACGACGACGACGACGACGACGACGACTAGACTACGACGACGACGACGACGACGACTACGACGACGACTACGACGACGACGACTAGGATTTCGACGACTACGACGACGACGGGCGAGGACGAGGGAGACGACTAGACTACGACTACAACAACTACTACTTCGACGAGACGAGACTACGACAACTACGACGACAACTACGACGACTACGACAAAACTTCTATTAGCAGATTATTTACTACGACTACACTAAGACTACTACTACTACTACTACTACTACTACTACTACTACTACTACTACTACTATGACTATTTCTACTACTACTACTACTACTACTACTGCTATGACTACTTTAAACTACTACTACTACTACTACAACACTACCACTACTACTACTACTATACTACTACTACTACTACAACTAATACTACTACGTCTATAATTTCTATTACATTATTACTTCTACTACTATACTACTACTACTACTACTACTACTACTACTACTACTACTACTACTACTACTACTACTACTACTACTATACTGCTACTACTACTACTACTACTACTACTACTAGTACTACTAAACTACTACTACTAGACTAGTGCTACGACTACAGCGACTACACGACTATAAGCGACGAGTACGACTGACACAAACGACGACGACGAAACGACGACAACGACGGACGACGACTACTACTACGACGACTGACACAACTACTACTACGAAGACTATACGACACGACGACTGACAACTACTACTTCTACTACTACTACTACTACTACTTCTACTACTACTACTTCTACTACTTCTACTACTACTACTACTACTACTACTACTACTACTACTACTACTTCTACTACTACTACTACTTCTACTACGTCTACTACTATTACTATAATAAGGCTCCAACTAATTCTACTATTACAACTTCTTCTACTACAACTTCTCGTGCTTTAACGGTTACACAAATTATAAAAAATATAATTATACCACGACAGTTATTATTATATTGGAACATGCTGTTTGATTGATACACGTGGACGAAAAATGCTTTCACCAGCGGGTTTCGAATTAGTTGTCAATATCAAGTGTATGCACCATTTTACTCTGACACACCAATGTCATCATAACATTGTTTAGTCGGTGTGCATGATTCAATAAAACAACAACAAATGTATGAAACTTCAATCCATGTCTGTAACATTAGAAAAAAACAACAAATGTCATCCTGACCTGCGAAACTCATCATGCCTTTACACTATTTTGTCAATATCATGTGTTCCGACCATTTTGATCTGACACACCAATGTCGTCATAACATTGTTTTTGTCGGTGTGCATGATCCAATACAAAAAATAACAAAAGTATGAAACTTCAATCCATGTCAGTTAAATTAGAAAACAAATGTCATCCTGACCTGCGAAAGTCATCATGCCTTTACAACAAGCTGTCTTCAAACGTTGTCATCGAGTTGCACATAAACAACCATATACATGTACAATCAATATAAAAAAAACATTTACCAATCATAAACTGTGCAGTGGAAAACAAGAAAACTTTTTTCTGGTATGAAATACAATAAAAAGATATCGCAATATAATATGTGTTTACAAAACGTAGTTTACATAAAATAACAATTGACTATATGTGTTAAATCTGTTAGGATAAAACATTATGTAGATATATCAAACATACAGTTAAATATGCAATTTACCAATATGAATTCATATCTCGAACAATTCTTACGGAAGAATCTGATAAGTTAATCAAAATAAAACAGAAACTTTGTTATAAGCTACTTTGTACGAAGAATGCACCATATTTGTTGCGTAAATGCCAGTTTTACCGTTTCTATAACATTCATGCTACGCGTTGCTGTCCGAAAGAATCATACACGCGAGTATCCCGACACTAAACATGCGGATTGTATGACGTTAACAATAATATGCTACTTAGTACACGCTGCGACATATATCGTCTCGTGTTGACCCCCAGACCCACGATTGTTTCTAGTAAGTCGCCGTTTAAATATTTCATTTGCCATTATTGCCTTGGGATTTCTTTTGTTGACTGTTGTAAAATAATTGTCAGACATTTCCTCTTAAGGTTGGAAATTAACGATCCCGACTATGTGTTATCATATTTATGTTTGTGTGTTTTTGATTTTGTTTGCAGTTGGGGGAGAAACACACAATGTTTGAAAACCTTCTAGTCATAAAAAAAGTATCCAAAATCAATGAATCTGAAAAAGTAATTACATCGGTTGCATATTGAGCATATTGTAGCTGCAGTTCATTGGTTTCTATTTAACTGGTAGTTTCACTTATGTATCTTGAGTATATTAGTCTATAGGTTATAGGAAAAAGATGTTCAACTTTATGAAGAAAGCATGAAAACTTTGTATATAACCATTTTAAGGTATACTGAATTCAATAAGATGTGAGGACACGCGATTGGAAAACTCTATATGCCCTAAAATGAGGCTCCAAAAGGGGGCCCATTTTTCATTTTTTATTTTTGAGCAACAGGATAGGAAACAAAAACAACACATATTTTTTTCATTAACTATTGTTTCTTTATCTAAAAATGTATCAATATTTAATAGATCAAACATTTTTATACTAAGAACACAGTAAAATTACAAAAATGAGGCCCCAAAAGGGGAAAAATCTAAAAATAATGGTTTCAAAACATTTAATAATTAAAAATGACCACTCATTGATCTTACATATAATATTTAACTAAATTGATCTTAATAAATGTCCTACAACTTTTTAAAACCAAAACTAAACAATTCCTGCCCAAAAAGTAATGAGGCCCCTAATGGGGAACACTTAAGTAATACCTCTCCGGTAATGCAAATAATACAAATAATGTTGAATCACTGGACCAATAAAAAATCTTAAAATAATTTATCATTTTTGCATTATTAATATCTCATAACAAGTATTCCGTATTTAATTATTAAGGTTAAAGCCATATATGAGGCCCTACATGGGAACTTACTAATTATTGTTTAGTGTATATCAACTTCAATACTGGGTATCAGCTTCAATACTGAGTATGAGTAAAATGAGAACATGATTAAGCAAAACAGTACCATATATTTTTTTTCCTAACTATTCATAAACTTCAGTTCATATCAAATGCATGATATAAAATATAATAATTATTTTTTTTCAATTACAAGCAAACTAACTAACAAATGAACTTGATCAAGTCTAAACAACTTCAGTGTTGAATATGTAATCTTATTTCGGTTTGGTTCTTGTAATATTTGTTAGAAGTAATTGTCTCCTAACCAATGATAATTCAATAGTCTGTTCATGTATGGTTAATGCATAATTATACACAACTGAAATGATCAGTAGATTAAAACTCAGAATGAGGCCCAATTCTTGGTTTTTCATGTATACCAGTATTATCTAAACATGTCATGAAATGTATTATAGATAATTCCATTAGTTCTATACAGCAGTAATTCGTAGTGATGGCATGTATTCATATCATATAAACCTATTTATAATAGAGTGTATACTTAAATGTATCTAATACTTTTGGTATATACTTGTATTATGTAAGTATCTTATTCTCTTACACAAAGGCCTTCACAATGGCACAACTGTGTATAGAGTAAATTTGCCTCGATGCATTTCATTTACATCTACCAGAGCAGGTGTTTTTACAGTTGCATTTGATAAGTTCTCTACAACTCTTAGCAGCTTCCGGAAGGGAACTCAAAAATGGGACCCAAGTGTCATTGTTTTTGATCCAACCCCAGTCACTAGGATTAGGCAACTCAGGATTCGCAATCATGGCTTGACCCCAAACGTGACCTGCTTGATACACAGCCCTTTTAACATGCTGGACAAGTGCGCATCTGGTAGGTGGAATCAATCTGTCTATTTCCTTGAGAAAAGAGATGCTTCATAGCTTCATTTACAGATGCATGGGATGAGGTTTTGCTTTACAATAAGATAATGTATCGTTCCACAACTTTGAAATCCTCATCTGTCACTGAAATCAAGGAAGCGTAATAAAAAGCGTGAATGCTGTCTTTGTGCCAATGCCTGCAAATGCAGATACAGTATCGCATCCTGACAATGCATAACTAATAAAAGAAATAAAAGGTCAAACGAAACATCTTTGCCAAGACGAGTGGCTATCAAATGAGCTCGTATGTACCTGAAATGTTTGTTGTGTGTCCAAATGCTAGCCACAGTTCACAATTTTCAAACTGACTGATGGTGCAAATCGTTAGCACTAAGACATTTGTGTCAGTTGCATGAAGTATTACTCGCTTGTAGCCTTGTTTATACGCATCCACAGCATGCAAAATCATACAAGGATAAGCTTCCTTATGGTTGCAAGGCTGTATATTGCTGATATCTGGTTCCACTGGCTCAGTGCTGCTGTTAGCAACTAAAACATTCTCTCTAAAAGTGGTCAGAACCACCTTCCCTGGTGGTGTTTTCAAAAGACTAATTTGTGTTGCCAGAAACTCGTAAAGTGTTTTTTTGTTTTCATCAACCCTTAAGAATGATTTCCAGTAAGCAGGAATTCGAGTCGATCTGTTTACTCTGATTTTATCGCCTGACCCTCGACTGTGTCTAGTATGTACATTGAGGCTGTTGGGGTTGTACGTATCCCATACTACATCAACCCTGTCGACTGACATTAGCTGCTTAGATAAATAAGGTAATACAAGCTTCAATGCATAATCACTGAACGCTAGAACTCTCTTGTCTGACCTGTTGGGATCCAGGGACTGAACAATGGCAGCACCATCGTGTATGCTAACCTCTACAGGAGGACTCATCTCTGGCGATTCCTCTTCTCTTTCTAGACACTTCAGTAGATCTGCTTTACTACCTAGTTTCATCTTGTTATTTTCTGCTATAGATGGGGGCCATGCATGGTTTTTGTATTAAAAAAAGATGCCCAAATCACCGTCTCTCACCTGACATGAAATATACATTCTAGAAAATAATTTAATGTCACTTTTCATACTCTTAACTTTTTATGCCTTTGCCTCTTTCTTTCTGGACCCAGTTCGAAAAAAGGGAAGTGAATTTTTCTTTATTGTCTCGTAAAAACCTTTTATATTGTTGCTTAGACGTTCAACAATCACAGATTCGTACTGAGCTTTTCCAATTGATTCTGCTGTCTTGACTGACATGATTACCTCAGGAGACATGACAACTTTTGTGTCAAGCGTATAAAGGTCTGATGTGTCTTCTTCAAAGGGATTTCTCATATCATCTATTGTTTCGACTAGCTGGCGTACCTGAGTCTGAAACTGTTTTTGTTTAGTTTGCTTCTCCTCATGGTGTTTAGTATCATCTGAATTGTCTGTATCATCACTCGCTTCCATAAGAATGCGTGATGTTTCTGGTGCAGACACCATCCATCTTCGAAGTGCATCTGGATTTTCGGTTAGACCAACGAATCCACCGTCACCCTTTACTAAAGCATTCTGCTGCTCATGAATTTGGTTGGAGCAAGTGCTAAAAATCTGTGTTTAGTTTTATTTGTTACAAAGTGTCCTTTTGTGAACTCTTCGTGGACATCGATACTTCTTTCTTTAATTAAAATTAAATCTTGTGAATGGACAGTCAGCCAACGAGCATAATGAACATGGTTTATTGCAAACATCCATGGCACCATCTTACCCAGGCATTCTACATACATCTCGTAATTAGCCTCCCTTTGAGATTTCATAAACTGTAAACACAGTATTTCAAGCTCCATTGTTTTATTCCAGTACGCGAATTGAGGGTGGATATTATCCATCATATCTGACCACTTCTGATAATCAAACTTTTCAGCACTATCTGTGACTCTTTCGGTATACTCTTTATAAGCTTTACACTTCAATATATAAAGAGCAGCTACCAAAACTTGGTGGGCCCACTGACCATGTGAAGTACTAGCACCATTCTGTATGCTGTTAGCTCTACCAGCGGAAAGTCCTTTTTCGTACAATACGTCTACAAGATCTTTATGTCTGATTTTATTGTGTACTGTAAGGCCCAAATATAAGGGCAACATTGTCTCTCTATCTAAAGGATGCAGCGTACGAACATGTTTTGAATCTTTCTTCACACGTTTTACAGCATTAAAAACCAGGAGCTGTGTCAGTGAAGAAGCAATATCTTTAAGGTTAAATTCTGGTCCAGTCTCGTGACAAATATCTGTCCCAGAGAGTATCATTTCAACTAGCATATTTAAAGATTTGGGCAGATCTTGATACTGGGCATCAATCAAAGAGCCTTTGAATTCATACTTTTTGCTTAACATGTCTTTTCGTACAATACTTGCAGCTCGTAATAACGTGACAGCTACATTGTCGTGATCTATACTATTTGCACAAAGTAAGGAATCACCAATGTCTTTCTTAAATGACAATACAACCTCATAGTTTTTTGGTATTGAATATATATCAACCACAGGAGACTAGATCTAATTAATTCATTTAATTATATAATTTAAGTCCAGTTCAACACTCCACTACCACATATCATGCTGGATACTCATGTGGATAATTGCTGAAAAGTTAATTGTTAAAGAAACTGTTGTTTTTTTAACTTACTGATTAGTAACATAGTTATGTATATTATGTGAACATTTGCTATGTGATTTACAAAGGTGAAGTTGGTATTTGGTTCAAAAATTTATGTTTTTTTCCATGAAATTTCCTTGCTAGAAAAGTTTGGGTTACAATCATGACAATACTTAATATACATGTATATAGCAGCTTATCATTCTATTATTATAAATTGACAAGAATTCTGTAAAATCTATGTGGCATACTATTTATGCTATCTCAACTTGTTTATATGAACATTAATTGATGTACATTGAAAACGTAAGGAATATATAATTGTTTACTTCTGAATAAGTTGATATCTTTATTATAATTGTATATAACATAATTATAATTATGCTCTGAGATCATTACATACTCTTCGCATATATATATTATATATATATATATATATATATATATATATATATATATATATATATATATATATATATATATATATATATATATATATATATATATATATATAATTTCCATTATATAGTTTAATTAACATTAATAGATATGTTGTTTAATTCAATAATAAACTATGTACATGTTCTGTTATGATCTTTATATTTTAATCCATCATTCAAATACAAGCACGATAATCTTTATTAAAATGTGCGTTAGATAATTAATATTATCTCTTTACCTATTAGCCCGACAAAATAAGGTTTAATATAATGATTTACCTATAGATTTGAAATGAAGGTAAATACTATATGAAACGGGTATTAAATATATTTACTTCTAATGTTATACAAGTGTGTATATGTATAATCTCCCCTTTCAAGTGCGAATTTGGAGGATTATAATGTAATGCATCAATAAATACCCATACAATTTCAACAGATCATGCACCTCTCATTCATAATATTGCATTATTTTAACATTTAAATCATTTTCTCACAATAATTGTGACATATAGCAATTTCAGGAAAATCTCTATCTCAGAAAAGCCGTTTTTTCCTCCCTTTTTGAAATTGGTTTAAAAGTAGGTTCCCGGACAGATAGAGCGTGTCCTCACGTCTTATTTTATTAAGGGTATATTAAATAAGCTTCATACCAATTTTGGTGCTTTCTTCAGAAAGTTAAACATCTTTGGTATTTTATGTGCCATAACCTATTCACTAATTAGCAGGATTAAGTGTGTGTGTATATATATATATATATATATATATATATATATATATATATATATATATATATATATATATATATATATATATATATATATATATATATATATATAGTTATGAAACGTACACTGCTTACATATAACATTTAACAATTGTTATGTATACCGTTTTTTTAGGACTTTGTTTTATAATTGATTAAATGCACCTCTTACACATTCGATCGCTGATGAACAATAACAATATCCACACCACTTATAATTGTGATCAAGACAGAGAAAATTGGGAAGTGGAAACGTGTGTGATCTGGTATGAAGGGATATGCAACAAAGCTGGAGAGGACGTCCCGAGAATGTTTTACAAACATCAGATCTATGAGAGATTGTGAGTGTTCAGTTATGTGCGTTGGGGAATTTATGAGTTGTGTTGCGCTGTAGGAGTTTATCAATCTGCAGATTTTATTTGATTGTGAGGCTTCGATGTTCATGTTGAAGTCGCCTGTTACAAGTATATTGTCGTAGTGTCCACTGAAGGCCTGATCAATACTATGCTCCATATTCAACCACTGAGTGCTGTTTTAGTCGGTTGGACGATATATTCCACCAATAAGAAGTTAGCGTTGGTTGATGTGAAGTTCGATCCAAAGGGCTTCCAGACCTTCCACTAAGAGATCCGGTCTTTCAACCGCCTTAATTTTGTTCCGAACATATATAGCAACTCCTCCACCAGCTCTGTCTCGTTTGTCACAGCGGAACGGAAGATTAAAGTTTGCTATTACCAAATCGTCGTTAGACACGGTTGAATTAAGCCAAGTTTCAGCGAAGACTAGGATATCATAAGGTTGAGCCTCGAGTTCGAGAATATCAAGTTTTGGTCGTATGCTTTGAATATTTAGATGCATTATAGCAAGACCCTTAGAAGTAAGTTCCGTTATATAATCAAACGTGGATTCAGACATAGTTGGCTCTAAAGAAGGACCAGGGTTGATTTCAACATCACCAGATCTACAGATGAGTAGAAGGTGTAAATAGAGGGCAGTTGATAGTGGGCAAATGAAAAAAATGTGAATACGCATCCAGGCTGATGGCGTCGTGGTCGTTCGTCTTATAGGGGAGTACATACTATGGGGGAAAGACGTCATGCATACTAATGTTGGACGCCATAAACGAACGACTCAGACACAGAGAGAATAATACGGATCAGAGACCGCCCGAGACCCACTGACAAGTGTGTGACAAAGTTATACAGATAGAGATAAAAACATAAGAAATGCAAAAGCATGCTGTTTGGGATGAAGGTTGGGACGTTATGGGCACATGTGATAATCATTAGATTATTTTGTATGCAAACGTTCAGCTTGAGCAAGTGAATATAGATGTTGTCGGAGCACGTGATATTAAGTATGCAAAGTTATATTTGTATTATGTAAGCTTTTAGAAAAAAAGTTATTTCGAAAAGCATAGTTCGTGAAAAAAGAACTCCAACATGAAGCAACATGAAAATTAACATGTTGACTAAAATACATAAAATAAACATAGTTGACATTTACATTGAGTCACAACAAGAGCAGTCGTAATAAGTAGATTATTATATATACTTGTTTGCACATGATAAGTCAACATCATGAGCAAGCCGTATTATTACAAAAGAAAAAAATCATTACAAGTTTGAAAAACTTTAATAAATAACTGTATACAGGTTTAACACAATGCTGTTAGAAAAATACAAAACGTAAATGAGCGTGTTTGGTTATCAGAGTTTTTCCAATGTTTGTGATGCTCGATACTCACTAGCAGGTATCGTGCTTAAAGTACTCAAAAAGTGTTAAGACTGTTTACCAAAAAGTGTTAAGGTTATTTACCTTTGAGTAAGTGTTACCTATGTTTTGGATGATCAGTGACTCCAGTAAAGTAGATAATAGCAAAAAATGTCTACATAATTATGTCCAATGGACATAGTTTCAACTATGATATATGTATGTCAGTTTGAGTAACACATGTTAAATAACAAAGTGTGTCACAATAGTTATTAACATTTGAGTAATTATTTTCTATAATAAGAGTCGGCAAAATCTTGACCAAGTAAACAGTAGCAAAGTGTCTAAATAGGATTGTCAAAATAACATCAATGCAGTTAAGATTGAAGCAACAACAACAATCAAATAGGAAAAGTGGTATATATACTTTGATACACATGATAAGTCGGCATTATAAGCATGCAGCATTGTTCCACAATCAACACAATTTTAATAGACTTTTAGGCATAACTGTATACAATGTTAACAAAATGCTGTCAGGTTATACAAATTACAAAACGTGCATGTGTACATTTCAATTTTCAATATCACACATATTTCAATTTTTATCATGCGTTTATCACTGATCACTAGTTGGTCGCTATTGCATCGTGCTCAATATGGTATTATTGAGACATGCCAGTTTAACGGTTCATTGCGTATATCTGTCTGAGGGTTTATGTGACCGTGTACCGATTTAAATAGTTGTATTGCGCCGATGTGAGACACTGTACGCAGAAGAAAAGGAGAATGCATGATACGCTCAGATAATCATTAGGCTATCAAGGTCACGTTTAGATTCGACTCGATGGACGTGCTGCTGTTTATTCTTGACTAAGATGACACCATCGGATGACCAAGTCCCGCAGATCTTACTTGATTTGAGAAGGTCTCTGGCTTGGCGATATACCTCGCTCCTCTGTTTAGTAAGACCCTCGTTTAGGAATACACCTTTGAAGCCGTTGTCCTTAAGACTCGTTTTTATCGTGTACAGATTTTGCCGAGCTCTGTAGCTAGTAAATTTAATTATGATATCCCTTGGGCGTGGGGAATTTTACTGGTCTGCTTCAGGCCTAGGCTTTCCGACCCTGTGCGATCTATTTCGTTGTTAGAAATTGTGGCACCCACTGATTTGCACATGCTCATGACAATATTGTCTGTAGATTCGTCAGGACTTTAACGAAAACCAGTTATGCAAAGGCAATTTCGTCTGCTATACTGGTTCTGTCGGTCTTCGTTATCCTCAAGACTTTGAACTTTGGTTGTGAGTTCAGCCACAGTTTTCCGAAGAGATTTGTTTTCACACTCTGTGGTTGATGGTCTCCAAACCAGTACAGTCTTGTTATAGGCGGCGTATATGGCTCTATAAAGATGGCGACTACAACAAGTACAGACATCTTCTCAATTCTAATGATTGGATCGGAATTCTTAATAACGAAAATCTGGACAACGCTGCCGAAACATTGTCAAACGTCATTTTACATGCTGCATCTTCAAGTATTCCTAACAAAGATGTTATTATAAGACCCAACGATGTACCTTAGATGAACAATACAATACGTCATATGATTCGGAAGCGCTCAAGACTACACAGACTCGCAAAAACCTCAAATGATATCACAACATGGGCCAACTTTTGAAGTGCAAGGAACCAAACAACTTCTTTAATACGCAAAGCAAAAGCAGATCATCACAAAAGGATAATTGACCAAATCAACTCAGATAACATTACTGCCGAGAAATGGTGCCAAGTGGCCAAACGCCTTACCGCAAGAAAAACCTCCAATCCTATTCCAGCACTTATTGACAAAGGAAAAGAAGCAGTAACTGACGAGGATAAGGCAGCTGTACTGAACACTTACTTCTGTGAACAATCAACCTTAGAAACTGTCAACTATTCTCCCCCCTTCTCTACCTAATCTCACTGGTGCCGCTCTCTCTTCAATAATACTTTCCGAACAAGATGTTAAAAATGCTATATCAGTCCTCGACCCCTCGAAAGCTAGTGGCCCGGATTCAATCAGCCCAACACTATTAAAAGAGGGATGCAACGAATTGGCTGCCCCACTATGTCTCTTTTTCAACAGGCTTTTATTAAACTCTAATTTTCCCTCATCTTGGAAACTTGCTAATGTCACGCCAATATTTAAGAAAGCAGATCCTTCCCAACCGTCAAACTATCGACCAATTTCCCTACTAAGTTGCATCGGAAAACTCATGGAGCGTTGTGTCCACAAACACGTTTACAACTATCTAATAATAAACAACATGATCACACCCTTCCAATCCGGATTTGTTAAGGGTGACTCTACCATAAACCAGCTTACTTATCTGTATGACGACACCACCAAGGCTATGGATGATGGTAAAGAGGTCCGAGCAGTCTTTTGCGACATATCAAAAGCATTCGACAGAGTATGGCACCAAGGCCTATTATCCAAATTATCTTCAATTGGCATAAGCGGCTCTTTTCTGGATTGGTTTTCTTCTTACCTCTCTAGCAGGAAACAACGAGTTGTCTTCGCTAATACATCTTCTTCCTGGTCGTTCGTTACTGCCGGTATCCCACAAGGATCCATTTTAGGTCCATTGCTTTTTTTGATATACATCAACGACATCGTTAACGATATCAGGGCCAACATTCGCTTATTTGCTGATGACACGAGTCTTTATATTATTGTTGAAAATCCTCAATTGTCTGCCCACGTTTTAAACACTGGTCTGTCTCGAATTATCTCCTGGTCGAATACCTGGCTGGTCTCATTTAATTCAGCAAAAACAGAATCAGTCTTCTTCTCACGTAAACGTAATAAACACCAACACCCTGACCTATTCATGAACGACGTTCCAGTTACGCAAGTCAAGTCCCACAGGCATCTTGGACTATCCCTTTCAGAGGCTACAAAATGGGCAACACATATCTCTATTATGGTTGACAAGGCTTGGCAGAGAATCGGAATCCTCCGCTCCTTCAAGTATGTTTTGTCTCGCAAAAGTCTAGAGCACATGTATTTTTCATTTGTCAGACCCCTTCTGGAGTATGGCGACGTCGTGTGGAACAATTGCTCTAACGATCTCAGTAAATTGAAATTGAAGCTGTCCAAAACGAGGCTGCAAGGATCGTAACAGGCGCTACCAAATTCTGTAGCCTTGATCGTCTCATGATGGATCTTAAATGGGAATCCCTAGCCAACAGAAGAAAACATCATAAGCTCATTCTACTTTTTAAAATGAAAAACAACCTTACTCCACCATACCTTTCCAACCTGATACCCGTGCATTATGATCGCACCTACTCGCTTCGTAGCAATAACGATATTCTAACAATCTTCACAAAGACTCAGTTGTACGGATCTTCATTTCTGCCCTCAACTATCCGGTTATGGAATTCTCTTCCAACGCCCACACGAAATTCCCTTACGTTAAATGCCTTCAAACATCTACTGACAGACAGACAACGTTAACGATCGGCTATTTATTACAATATTGGTAATCGAAAATCTGAGATCTACCACTGCCGTCTACGTCTAGGCTGCAGCACATTAAAATATGAGTTACACCGTAGAAATATCATTAATAGTCCTCTTTGCTCTTGTGGTGCCGAAGAAACGCCATCCCACTACTTATTACAGTGCCCAAGTTTTGATAACATACGCAACTTTTTTCTTTCCAATCTGCCGTGTCCATTGACTTTAAACAATCTACTATTTGGCGATGATCGGCTTTCACTTGAACTCAACACTTATCTATTTCAGCGCGTCCACGGCTTCATTGCAGCAACAAAACGCTTCGACATATAGACATATATGTTCGGATCGAACCCCCCTCCCCTGATCCCTTATTATAGGTGTGTGACAACACGAATTTTTTTCTTTTACATATATTTATGGTTTAGAATTACTGTAAACGTTGTGGAAATTCATATAGCTCGTTTTTACTTTGTAATAACACCAAAATGTCATACGATGAATTATATAAAGATATTTAAACCGTATAAGAACGACATGAACAAGTGATGATCATACAATAGTATTCTTAACAACCTGATCCATATTGCATTTTATTCTCTAGTAACTCCAGCATGGCACAGAACTCAAATAAGCATCGTAGATGCTTGTCTTCTTATCCATGAAAGATTTTTTTCTTTTTTGATATTCACATAAATGTTATGAACTATACTTTGAACCAATAAATATGTTTAAACTAATTGTGATCAAATAAATATATGATTCATTATTTTTTAAATATCATTTATAAACGTCTTACTATTAGGAAGAATACGGCTTATTTATTTATTTTATTTTGTGGGGTTTTAAGTATTTAGTCTTCCGATCACGTTTACTCTGATCCTACTAACTAATTCGTAATTTTATAAAGACGAAAATATATTTATGAATAAAAATTTATTGGTACAAAATATGATTTATTTGCGCTATTATTTAAGAGATTTGATGGTTATTTCGGATTACTTTATCTTTTTATCGACTAAACAAAAGTCATTTATAAATGTTTTTCATAAACCAGTGTTTTTGCCAACCAGTCAGTGCGCATGCGCCGAAAATCCCGAATGTAAAGAATAACAATTAACTCGTCTATAAATTCCAATTAATACGTTCTATCATTTTTTGCAAATGTTGTTCATACTCAGTTATGTGTTTTATTAAAATGTGAATCGTATTTGACAAGAAAATCTTCCAAAAAAGTTTCTAAGTGACAAATTTTAAGAATTATATGTTAAATATCTGATCTATTGTGTCCGCCAACATCCCATGTCCAGGCTTTTTACCCCTTGATAAACACACAACCAACTGCAAGATGTGTTTCTGATTTGCGGTTCAATAATTGATTGGCTAAAGCCGATGAACTAAAAATGGCACAAATACCAAATACCATTATTTTTAATAAAAAACAGCAACATATAAATGACAGAAACATCATTTTCTCTAAATAATTGCTATAGGATAATGAAACATGTGTAAAATATATGCATTCACTCAACATAATATATGTATAACCGTATATTAATTATAAAATTTGCTTAATGACAAACCATACCTGACAAGAAGACACACACACACACAAACACACACACACACACACACACACACACACACATTTCTGTATAATATAGTCTTTATTACACTCGTCCATAGGTATTATTGTATTATAATCAAAATATATGCACAAATAACACATATCATTTTTAATTAGTTAATAAAGATTAATATATATTTAATATACAAATTTTGAAAAGAGAGCAGAAAAAAGGCATGTCACCATTGTACTAAAATATATTTTAAGTTGTATATATTTTGTACCAATTAATTATATTGGCTTGGGTCATTCTATGAGTGTTCTTACAACTGACCAATTAGGGAATTCATTATTTTGATGAGTTGTCTGTTTTTGGATTTCATATGATAAAAGTAGACTTCTCTTAAGTCCTGGAACATTTGGGATTTTGTTTGTTTGTTTAAACATAAAGATGATTATACTTTTTAATTTCAAGGAGCAATATATTGATAGGGTTTATTTCTCCGTAAAATTCCAAGAATTATGTCCTGTCAAGAGTGTGAGGCATATTGACATTATTTATATACAATACGTTTGAAACATGTTAAACAATTATTTGGATGTGCTCACAGCCCATGAAAAGATTAGTTAAAATTTCCTCATATTTATTACAAAAAGTACACACACACACAAACTAATCAGCATCAACATAGAATATTGCCATACATGATTGTTTTAAATAGTACAATCTCTAAGGTGCGTTAAAACAACTCATTTTAAAATATAGATTATTAAATAGTTAATAATAAAAGAAATTTAATTATTCTATGTTTTAAATATCCAAAGTAGTGATTGTATTTTATTTTTAAGTGAGGTATATGCATGTGTTTACAATGAGCTCAATACTCAAATATATTTACATAACATTTACCTGTACCAATACCTCCTGTCACAGTCTCCTCATAAAGCTTTTGCACAAGTGTCCCATTTAGTGTGTAGTGGTAGAGGGCAGTATTGGAGGTGATATACAATGCTCCCTGGTGATGGACAATGCCGAAAGCTGAATATGGTAACTGTAACTTCCTCCCATTCACCAGCTGACCATTGCTCACAGACATAAACTGCACACCAGAACCATCGAGAGTCACAGCCATCTCACTTGGTGTGATTTGGCAGATGTCCACTGGAGAACTAGGCATATCGCAGTGACTGGACACATTGTAATGCTTGTCAACAGTTTCACTTTCTTATTAGAGCTATCTGCAACAATTATATGACCACTAGGAAGGCTGCAAATGCCTCTGATAAAGCAATTTGCACTTGGGTCACTTGATATTTTCACATTATACTCGCACTTTCTCTTCACAGTCAACACCTGGTCTTGATTCATTTTAAGTTTCAGAGGACGCATATTGTCTACAATCCTCCCAAGACTATACTGTTGAGACTTACTGCTCAATGTCAGTGTTTGCCTGGAATAGTATTGAACGCTGAACCTTCACTGGGTTCTCCTTCAGATATCTCTCAGACTCTTGTATCTTATCCAGACATTTCCTGCTGGCTATGAACTCTATGTCTTGTATGCTCTTATCACAAAGGCTCTTAACAGCTTCATTTAGTTGTTGCAGTTCATCCTTCAGTCTGACACAGTTGTCAACATCTTCTTAAGAGAGGTTTGCAATGTGGTCCTAATTCGATCCAGTTCTTTCAAAGTTGTATTTTCTAATTTATCAAGAGCAGCAAATAATTTCTTACGCAGAATTTCTTGCAATTTTTCACAATATGATCCTTCAATGGACTGAATGCTGGCCTCTTGTACTCTAATAAACTTATTTAGCTCATCAAGGTTTGTTTGAATATTGTTTGACAACTGCGGCATATCCACAGACAGCTTTTTGACTGATTCCGAAATTAGAGCCAAATTTGTACACTGTCTGAAATATGATAATGAAATGTAATTAACAATTATCACTATGCCGTATAAAATTGAAAAGCAGTATTTAGAAAACATTTTAAGCTTAATTTAGTATAAAATAGTCCCCTACCAAAACCCTTGTCAATTGTGCATTGCAAACAATGAATGCTACTTTTTGTAATCTAGATGTCTAGCAATAATGTCTTCAAATATCATACTATCAACATTATACAAGTTAAGAACAACTCGTATAAATCTTTAAACAACAGAACTATGGAACTGCTGCATAATTAAGATACTAGTATTTGATCAATTTAAGTGATAACAACCTACTTTTGAATCTGTGATTACTTTAAATACATGTAACTTGATTACCAAGTGTCACTAACCTGTGATTCAGTAAAACACAATCAGAGCAGCACAGCTGACTGTGGTCCTGGCAGAACATTTTCAGTTTTTTGTCAGGGTGGACATCACCTTTCAGTAGCAATTCCTCAATTGCCTTTTCGAGAGGCCACTTATTTGCTTCTCCTCTTCGATATATCAAATGGTTTATAAATACTTGATCGTGATAATCTGAACTTTTATGAACTGAATCTACAGAAGTTGTCATTTTCAAAAGGTATTGTGAACTGTCCTGTGATTCAAAAGTTGTGTATTCACTATTATTTTGACTACTTTAAGGAAATAAAATGAGTGTTTTCAAAAGCACAAGTTACTTTACGTAAAATTGACAAAAAGGCTGAATTATGAAAGCTTTTTAAGCTCACAACCCACTTCAAATACACACTGAAAAACAAGTCCATAGTCAAGTTACAAAGTGATTTGCTAATAACAAGGTTATAATAAACCATTTTCTGAAAATGGGTGAAACTTGATACATATATTCAGTTAAAGGGACATGTTCATTGATTTTCTTTTTTTTTAAATGTCAAGTGATTTTCATTTCAACACATATCAAAATGTTTGAATAGCATTAAATGATTATAAAATCATGAAAAGGGAGGATTAAACATATTGCCATGAACAGGATTCTAACCAGTGACCTTTTGATAGCAAATTCGAATGCATTATCACAACTTAACTGAGGTTTTAATAATTCACAGTAAGTTCAAATAATGTGATACAACCATTTTCCCAAAGGTTGGTGAGCATAGAAAGCGCTTTATAGTTTTACCGATTTTAATTGATAATTATCCAAAGACCATCTAATAGTTTTCTTAGTCATAGTGTTATTTTGCTAATTCTAATATGATAAATATATTCTTTTCTGAAACTATGATAATTTTGTTTTGTTTTTGTTCATTGTTCCAAAATGTAAATTAACATCCCTTAAACAACCATGCTTATGTTATTGGCAGTTATGAATTGTGGTAATTCACACTTTGTATAATGTACCTTAACTGATTGGTCAATGTGGTAATTCACACTTTGTATAATGTTCCTTTATTGATTGGTCGATGATTATAACAGTTATCATGTGCATTTTTTTCAACTCACACTTCACCTTAAAACTTGATTAGTTTGTTAACATATTTATTTCATTTGGCAAGTACAATATATCAAAATACACAATACAATAGATATCAGAAGAGGATTGAAACGGAAGAAGTATTTCTCAAAGAGTTTCACTCCTTGGGATTATATTTACACACAATTGGCAGTGTATTCGGAACAACTTAGTTTATGCTTGGCATAGGAAATATGAGTGATAAATAAACAAAGGTTTTGAAAGACAAAAATACGCAGAAAAAATAAGAAAAACAATAAGGAACTTTATTGACAAACTTGCAAACATATGATAAATTTACGATAAAATGTCCACTCCCTGTCTATAATTATAATGCACATACAATGAATCCTCATACCTGTAGTTTATGGTAAACAGTTTAATAATTGTAAGTAAATAACCTGCAACACTTATAAATAGCAGTAACTGTTCAAAACTTATATTAAAGCCCAACCAAGAAATATTTATAAACAAATGGGCCTGTTGCTCTAAGGCACTCCCTTGAGACCGGAAGGAACTAAACTAATCTGAGAAGGTGAAGTTCAGAATAATTAGAGAGCTGCATTTGTGAAACACAAAGACCCCTACTGCACTTAGAAGCCACACAGCAGCTATATCCCAATAGAAAACATCATGATGGAGTTACTGTCCATTTATATTTTACAAAGTTACGAGCCTTGGACAGCATCTGAAAGCGTTTTTGAAAAATTATGGAAGTGTTATTTTAAAGAAAAGTGTTTAGGAAAAAGGTAAGGAAAACTGTTATTCCAGAGAAAAGTCCATGGCCTGTTACTTTGCCAAAAATCAATGGACAGGAACAAAGCTCACACTTCATCTGTAAGTCATGTAGGAAGACTCACATTCCTTAATATCTGGAGGCGTTTTTTAAAAAAAAATCTGAAAAATAGTTATTCTAGAGAAAATGTCTAAATCCAAGGCCCACAACTTTGCCAAAAATAAATGAACCGGAACAAAAATTACACTTCATCTGTAAGTCATGAAGGTAGACTCACACACACAATATCAGGTCAATATCTGAAAGCGTTTAGGAAAACAGTCCGGAAAATGGAATGCCGGACAGACCGACCAACGGACAGTTTGGCTGCTATATGCCACCTTACCGGTGGCATGAAATTTATGAAGCATCTTTGACAAATCCATTCAAATCAATTCTCATTCAAAAGTGACTGAGTTGTTTACTTCAGATATTTTCATAATGTATCTGCTTTTCTTAATTAATTTTTAACATAATTTTTGTGTCACGTGAAAGGATAGATAGATTAACAAAAAACTTATTTAAAAATAACATATTAAAAACTCACAATTGACTTTAAAAACTGCCTCTCCAAAGAGAGCGGTGACATGGAACCAATCACCAGTCGCTAGGTAGCCAACCCGGCTGATAGAGTCGCGGTCATCGGCAACCAGGTGAAGAACTAGCTGACCTTTGTCCAAGTACAAGGCCAAGAGATCATCGTCAAGCTAAAAATAGCACGATTCCAGCGGAATATAACTTAAAGCTAGAAATAACACAACACATTTACAGATTACTTAATGTTTTTAAGATAAACAAAACACCATTATTGAATTTCCTTGACCAAATAGCTCCTGATTTTAGTCAGATTTTCATCTTTAAGAATGTAGTAGAATACGAAGAATACTGAACGTGAACTATTGCAGCCTTCAAGACAACCTCCCGCCGAACAATTTGGAGCTTTAAACTTGGTCATGCGTAATAAAATAAAGAATACTGGTTTGCTCTGATAAAACACTCATTTTGTTGACAGTTAAGACTGGAACAGATTTGAGCTGCAAACTGAGAAACAAAGTGTCATTCCAGATAAGTCTGTACAGTCAGGACAGGCTAACCTGGTACAACACTTTACGCGCATTAATTAAACCCCACGGCTGATTTGCTTGTTGCAACTCATTCGACTCTAAGTCAAAACAACTTACTGTTTAGAGGATCATTCCAGTGGATGAGTTCGCAGACATCAACATTGAGAGATTGACAAGCTGGGTTAATTTGGCGAAATGAAGAAAGGAGACCCGCACAAAATGGGCAGAGTTCTGAATCTCACAGTGAACACCTAGTAAAATATAAGGAATATAAGTTTATTTTAAAGTTTCAGTAGTGCATAAATAATGCAAGAGCTTTAATGTTTTATTTAAGAATATCTAATCGTTTTAAAGGAAAATAATGAATTCTTCAAAACCTAGCATTTTTTATAATATTATTGTTTTTTGAGTTGTTAATGTTATGTTCATTTTTGTTAATCATACCAAACAATGTTCAGTATATTTTGCTTTAGATATTGCTTCTCTATATATTACTTACTATGTCAACTTGAGAAATATGTTATAATTTAGTCATTGACAAATGTTATCATATCCAACACATCTAAACACATTTATGACATTGTTTTATCATTATGTTCATTTTCTTTAGCAAAGAACCAATAAATGTGAACATGCCAAGAAACAAGGATTTCAACTTGTTACAACCTAATTAAGTTGAATTTAATTAATTTTGA
Organism: Dreissena polymorpha; assembly: GCF_020536995.1. Taxonomy (NCBI): domain Eukaryota; kingdom Metazoa; phylum Mollusca; class Bivalvia; order Myida; family Dreissenidae; genus Dreissena; species Dreissena polymorpha. The sequence continues at coordinate 23,461,403 of NC_068357.1, forward strand.
ATGCAAGGACTGCATATAACCAACTTACAAATAAAATTACAGCACAATACTATCATACAAAGTCAAGTTATTGATTGGAAAACCATTTTTTTCTTTTTAGTTAAAATGACGTTTATCCAACTGGCCCCACATGCAATTCCACCCTAGGTCTGCATGTAAGCTACCTACAAACAAAATAACATGCAATACTTCCATCCAAACTTAAGTTATTCTGCATGTCAGCTAAAGACAGGAGTTCATGCGTGCAAATGTTTACTTAAATTTCTAAAGTGCAAAAAGAGCACAGATGCATCCCCCCCCCCCGCCGCCACTTTGTCTCAAACACTCTGCATATGTAAAAAAACAACATGCCATTCATAACCAAATTGAATTCAGACCTCTAAGTGTGACAAAGACCTTTCAGGTTATGAGACCGGCAATACACACAGATCTCAGTGGATGATTAATGACAGAGTTATAGACCAGACAAAGTTGAGATCTGACTTCAAAGCAAGACATTGTACTCTGTGGGTTGGAGATAGGTGTTAAACACAAAAGGCCATTTTGCTAGAGTGGTCATTAGTGGCAATGAGCGACAAAATTGATCTTTGAAAGGTTACCTTGACCTTTGAGGTACGGATGCTTGACATGATATTACACTTGACATGTCGTCTTATAATGGCTTGTATGTGTACCCAGTTATTCAAAAATCCATACATATAAAATTATGGCGAAGGTGTAAGTTAAAAAGATATTTCGAGCTATTTTATTAACAAAGTAAACCTTTGTTGAATTAGTTTGACCTTGTCCTTTAAGGTAAGGACTTGTGTGATACAAACGACACTATGGATCCTCATACTAGTTATTTTAAAATTGCATGATGAATGAAGCGTTACATTGAATATGTTGTCTTATAATGGGGTACATTTGTGCCCAGTGATTTTAAAGTCAATCAATATACGGCAAGTTATGCCTGAGACAAAAGAAGTTCAAAAAGCTTTATGGAAAAGTTGACCTTTTGCCAATTGTGACCTTGACCTTTGATGTAGAAAAACAGTTGCTATGTGCAACATGTAGTTTTTAAATGGTGTCCATTCATCACAAGTTAATTTCAAATATATCTATATATGGCAAAGTAATGGCTGAGACAAGAATTTACAGACAAACATCCAGACACCTGTACAGACACAGGGTGAGACTGCTATGTCAGCTTCTTCGAAGTGGGAAATAAAACATATAAGGGACTCAATGTCCTGAAAGATTTCAATGGCATCAAGCTACAACAAATAGGTTTAAACTAAACTAATACCCCGAGACATCCTGTGTAGCCAGCCACAGTCGCCATCTTGCTTCGTAAATATGGAGTCATGGAGTGAACGCCACCAATATAGAAGTGCTCATTCAAAATAATAGCTGGCCAAAAAACACTGATGGTTTCAACGTCGCATGACACTCTTTCAGAGAGCAGATGTCTAACGAAATGTTGACAATATAGCGGACAGTCCCTTCTGCCAATGGAATGTTGCCTGTTAATGTTTCTCCATAGAAATTCTAGGAGATGTAAAGATTGCCTTTATGCAGTTGAAGAAGAAAATGGAAGTGCTCTTGCTTTAACTCTGAAAACTGAAACCAAGAAGAGATATGTTTGTCAGAAACACAATGCCCCACAATGCCCCCTATTGCGCCGCTTTGAAATAAAATGTATTATGCGTCTAACTGCTACGAATACATATCTCTTTCGAGGCAAACTGACGAGCTCTAACTTAATATATGATTTGTGCAATGCATACTATGAAGATATTGAACTATTGTTTTGGAAATGCCGGGTAGCGCAACATTTATGGAACAGATTAGCGGACGACATGTTTGATAAAGGCATTTTAATATATTTTAACTACGAACTAATTTGTTTTGGACAGATGGGATAAAATAAAAACAAAGCAAACTATTATATATTTAAATTGAAAAGAATGCACTAACCTCCTGATTTCAACAATTTCCTTACATTCCTAAAATTAGGTTTTGATATAGAACAAGAAATAGCCCTTAAAAACGATAATTTCTAACAATTTAATACAAGTTATGAGACATAACTTGACAGTCAGTTTTGAGCTTCCAGCTTTTTAAAAAATGTATTTCTTACTTTTACTTTTGTTTTTATATTTTATTTATTTTTTGGAAAAAAGAACATAATTAATTACCCATTGTTTAACCACATTTATCGCGTATCCGCATGCAGATAAAATATATTTTAAAGAAAAAATATGAAAAAAATCCATTAAACGTGCATATACGCCAATAACTTACATTGTTATCTTCTTGAATGAAACAAAATGTTCACAATGTATGTACATGTATAATGTTTGTTTTTTCCTGATATTTAATATAAAAAATGAAAGTTTGTGATGAAATGATTTAGTTAAAGATAAACTGTGCATTAAAGGGGCCTTTTCACAGATTTTGGCATATTTTGAACTTTGTCATTAAATGCTTTATACTGATAAATGTAAACTTTGGATCTAAAAATCTCCAGTAAAAAGTCAAGAATAAAATTTAAAAAAGGAAAAAAGTAGCCGCAGCAGGGCTCGAACCAGTGACCCCCGGAGTCTTCAAGATTGATCTTTTCACGTTCGAAGTCTTTAAAAGGGATCTTTTCACGTTTTGGTAAATTGACAATATTGAAAAAAAAATGTTTCAGATTCGCAAATTTTCGTTTTAGTTATGAAATTTGTGAGGAAACAGTAATGCTGAACATTTCCCATGGTCTAATATAGTCATTATATGCATCTTTTGACGATTTAAAAACCTGAAAATTATAAAGCGTTGCAACGCGAAACGATTGAATAATTTGGAGAGTTCTGTTGTTGTCGTTTACTTTTGTGAAACTACGAATATTGCTTATATAAAGTATAAAATGCATACATAGTGTACATTAATTTATTCTTTTGTTAATAAATACTTACACTTAAGTTCCAATTTTCGGAAATATTGTAAAAATGCTTTGAAAATGAGAACTGAGACATTCAATGCAAACGTGGAGTAATACAATGGCTTTATTGCATTATAAACACATTTTTATATACTATTTTGGACACATTCGCATTGCTATGCATGTGCTAATTGCTTATACTTTGTCAGTTTTGTATATATAACGACGAACTGGACTTCTACTACAGCAGCTTACAATGCAATGTGATGTTTGTTGCACACCCAGATATACAGTCTATAAGTCCTGTTCGCTACATTTCATTCGGTGTTCTCTCTAAAACCCAGTGGTGAAAGCTTTAGTTGTAGCATAAATACCCAGAGTCTCGTAGGGTCATATTAATGTTCTGATTGGAAAGTCATTTGGGTATGATTCCTCTGTAGTTCAGCGTCATTCGTTCGACTACCTGGGGGATAACTATCAGGGTCGAATTTCACACCTTGATGAAGTGTTGACCTTTCATGGTGTTGATGGATTGTTCATAAGCGCTGCGCCGCTGCGGCCACGGTCCTGGACACGGAGTCGGATTGAGGAGTACACGAACCCGAAGTCGGGCAAGGTTCATCCAGACATATTTAAAAATACAATTTATAGGCCCCTAGAACTTGGAATTATCTTCAACATTGAGGTAAGGCAACACATAAAGGAGACATCATGCCATGGCTTTCTCATGATTGACACGGCAAACTCGAGGAACTGGGGACGTAGCTCTAGTGAGCGGCTTAAATGTGCAAATGCTCGTATGTGAGATTGTGTAGTCAGCTGTAATAACCTTTTTCTTTACTTTTATTTATTTTACCTGGGGTTAAAATACTAACAACAACAAAGGTAACTGTCTTCAAATTTCGTCAATGTTTACTGGAAATAAAAGAAAATACGAACATATTTTAAACATGAATTTATTAAGTATGTCCATGCTTTTTAATCAGCTGTTGTATATTATGTGAATGCGCAGTAAAGGTTAATGTAATAATCGAACGTGTTTTGTCACGAAAACACATGACGAAAAGACAAAATAGCTTTATAAAAGCTGTAGTGAAATAAGGTCACTCCCAACAGCCTTGCTGTTGGGCTAGCTCTTTAGCGACGCGGTTCATTCCCCCGTCGGAGCTCAGAATTTTTCACTTTAATGGCGACGAGGCGAACCATTCAGAAAGTGGGCTTGAGCTGTTAAATGGTTTGAATTAGCGACGATACGGACCATGGACCATACAGCCCAGACCATACGGCCCAGATAAGCTGACCATACGGCCCAGATAAGCGGACCATACGGCCCAGATAAGCGGACCATACGGCCCTGATTAGCGGACTATAAGGCCCAGATTTGCGGACTATACGGCTTAGATTTGCGGATGATACAAAACATGTTTTAATAATAATATTCATTTCGTGTTCCACTTCCTTATTTTGTAATAATATATTTAATAAATATTAAAGTTGATGTAATGGCATAAAACCTACATTCTTGTTTAAAGTTTGAACATTTGCGGACCATACGGCTGAGAATTTTGGACCCTACGGAACATGTCAGAATTAATATTCATTTTGTGTTCCACTCCTTTAATATTGATTCGATACATTTAAAAACTATTATAAATTGCTGAAATAACATTAATGACAACATACTTGTTTAAATTTGAACATTTGCGGACCATACAGCCCGATTTTCGGATCATACTGACCATGTCTATATTAATATTTATTTTGTGATCCACTCTTTCTGAAATTCAATATTGAATCAATAAATTTAATAAAATATTAAAAGTTGCTGAAATAACAGATTAGCAGACTATACAGCCCATATTTGCGAACCATACCGAACATGTCTGAATTAATATATATTTCGTGTTCCACTTCTTTCAATATTTTATCAATAAATTAATTCATATATTAAAGTATCCGTAATGACAAAATACGTGTTTAAATTTGAACATTGGCGGACCATACGGATCATGTCTTAATAAGTAATTCATGTTCATTCAAGATTTTGAGAAAATATAAAATATAGAAATGACATTGCCATAAACGGAAAAAGTTCTATTATTTTATCGTTTAATGACTCATCAATTGTCAATTAGTGAAATTATTAACATCAATCAATATGTGTCTTAAATGGGCGCATTCGGGATGCAAACATATGCAGATGTTGTCTTCAATAATAACGATTGTCGCACTTTACCTTTAATTGGTATTTACAGAGGTGTTAATCAATTATGGTATATTCTCAACGACAGATACAGATAACACCAATCAGTAAGTGTCATAAAATAGGCGTATTCGAGGTGCAAATATACGAGTCAATAATGCAAATGTTATACCCGTATTGACATTTAAAAATATATGTTTGACTGCTAAATTTTAATAACATGTAATAAATAGGTATCTAAATGTGTTAAATAAAGATGCATAGATAAAACATGTACATGTGTTGTGTGCATTTATTTTTTAAGACAGAAACACATGTGCATTTTTTTTGTAAAATATTTAAGTGCCGTGTTTTTTTTCACTTATAGGGGAATGGTGGCGGGGCCCGTCCAAAGGGTAAAAATGCGTCGTTTCTTAGAAAAAGGGGAAAATTAAAAATTCACTCTTTTTTATGTAATGATATTTATTATATGAATACACATGTTTGTTACATAATGTATGAATATAATATTCACAGCAGAATGTCTCTGTCCTTTTTCTGAAATATATATCAATGATGTTTTCAACATTAGTTTCGAACAGTTCAACCTTCATGCACAGTCTCAGTTTTCTTAGCAATTTTGAGTCTAATTGATTTTTTTTTAATTGATTAAATGGCAAATTTGAGCATTTTTTATCAATAAAATGGACCAAATTGGAATGTTTTTATCAACAAATATTTACACAATATAGATACATCAGACCTTTTCCTGGGAGAAAAATGCAACTCATGTGAAAAGTCCACTGATTTGGGAAAATCTAATCTAATTTAATATAACACTTTATAATAATTAAAAATCATATAAATTATAGTTAAATACTTTGTTAGTTATTTATGAAATAAATTTGAGATATATTTATCATGATTATGAAACAGTTCTTTCTAAAAAAATAAAAAAAAAAAAAAAAATTTAACATCTGGAGGGGATTTTTTTTACAAAATGGGGGGAAAATATATACTCTTTTTTGAGGGGAATGGGGCCGAATATCGGCCCCGAAATTGCCATTAAAAAAACACTGAAGTGGTGCAAGAAATTTTAGTTAACGTCACCAAGCTGCATCTATTATTTTTTTATAAGTATTATTGTCGAGTTTGATAACAAGAGATTTAGTCTATGAAAATGCATGTTTGCGTTATGCCTATTTTTAAAATAAATAATTGATGATACAATTTAAATGAGTTACAAATCCTAGAACATGAATAGCTTAATTGAAATAATCATAAACACAAACGTTTCATTACCCGTTTTTTAGTTTTAAAAGATGTATAGTATCACAGCATACTTAGCAGTGTAATATTTTGTGTATTAAAATAATCTACATGGCGTAAAGACATATGGTCCGTATGGTCCGCAAATATGGGCCGTATAGTCCGCAAACTTGGGTCGTATGGTCCATGGTTCATATGGTCCATATACCAATGGTTTCAGGGTGGGAATGTGTATGCAAGACATGCTGTAGCAGGCGTGTCTGGGCCTTGAAACATTAAGAGGGGAGGAGTGTAGTGAAACAAGGTCACTCCCAAAAGCCTTGCTGTTGGGCTAGCTCTTTAGGGACGTGGTTATAGTGTCTGAGTCGACTACCACTCTGGAGATCGCGGGTTCAATCCCCCGTAGGAGCTCAGGATTTTTCACTTTAAAGCTACTTGTTAGTAAAAATCAATCAACATTAGGCAGTTATACCTAGATCTTAGGGCCATTGTTAAAGAATGTTAGCTTTCTTGGCCCATCTGATGATTTTCATCTTGGTTTTATCGCAACTTGTAATAGTACTAATTTATTTCATAGTGTGCATAACATGACAGTACACAATTTTTAGCGTTCCAATTTTCCTTGTTCAGACAGGTTATGGAAAGGTTCACATCAATCAAAGAAAAAGTTTCCTCACTCAGACTGTTCTAAACTGAAAAATCTCTAATTGAGAAGGAATTCAACCTGTGATTTCCTTCTTGCACAGTTTGACAAGAGTTACACGGGCCTTATTATGATTATATCATAATATATGCAAATGAGGTAGCACATTATGCATTTTTCATTTCTTTATTGATATAGTGCTATATCCTCTTGTTACCGCTTGATACACAGTTAAGGAAACAAGTATCAGACTTTTAAAATTAATGCAAACAAGCCAACAATAAATTATTTATCTTCAAAGATTTATTTGATTCCCTTTAAATCTATGTCAAAATTGTTTATTTACAGTGTGCTTAACCATGCATAGCACACCCGTGCAGTGTCTTCCTCAGACGTCCCAGGGCTGTTAGGGGTGGGTTAGGGAGGAATGCCCCTCCTTACTTTGTCTTTTTTTGCATTTATCAGGTCAACTCTATCTATTACCTCATTCTTTAGACTTTTCCTTTCTCTATCCATAACCCAATAATCAGGTATAATCAAGACCATCAATTCATTTGTTTAAGCAGAGTCTGGTAAATATTGACAACAAATTTGCTCAAGAATCAAACAAAAACAAACCATTGCCTTTTTTCTAAGGTATCCAATTAATTTACTCATATATTACTATTTAAAGATTTAATGAAGCAGATAAATGTCTAATTTCAGCCCACTGATTCATCATGGAAGAAAACAGTCTATTGATTGGTCCCCTGTCAGTGTTCTGGCGATGGTATATTTATGCCCTGCACGGCTATGCCACAGAAATCATATTCACAGCCGGTTGGGAGTTTGTCTTTAACTTAAACTGGAAACTCATGGGCAACACCAGCATCTGGATTATGCCTATATACGGAATATCAGGCTTAGTGTGCGAGCAAATCTACATAGCATGCAAAAGTCGTGGAATGCCTTTGATTTTAAGAGGCTTTGTCTATCTAGCATGGACATATATATGGGAGTTCAGCTCTGGTTTTGTACTCAAGCAGTTTGATCTCTGTCCCTGGGACTACAGTCACTATGAGGGTGATTTCATGGGGTTGATCACGTTAGAGTACGCCCCACTGTGGTACTTGCTTGGACTCATGTTAGATCTCATCGTTCTACCCCTCACACGCCAGCTGTACTGGGGACCTACTCATGACGATTTCAATGTCCTAAAGAAGCAGGATTAAGCCATACAGTATTTTCTTAGGTTTATTTGAGCTGCGCTTTGTGAAAACAGGGCTTAGTTAATGCTTTATTGCCTATTTCTTTATTGTTATTCCATATTTGTGTTAGTGAATTTGATTCTGTAAATGCATCTGTGTTAAACATGTCATTTATTCTTTCACAAAATTCAGGATGTAATTTGCAAACAAATTATGTAGCTTTTACTGTGCTTTCTTTATAAATCTTTTTATTCTTATCAAATACTGTTATTCATGTCAAAAGTAAGTATATAGGTGCAGTTCTGTTTTTGATGGGTGTGTGTGTATTTTTAAAGAGTTGCCTTGGTAATGGATTAATCTATTTATGTATTTGTTTATTGACATATTATCAAGTGTCTCCAAGGACATCAGATTGATGAGATATCTAGAAACTCAATTTTGTTTATACATTTTTTGTTGTATATCTTTTATTTGAAAATAAAACATAATTTCAGTATATTTATTTTTGGTGGATTCCTTGAATTTCACCATCAAGAAAGTTCATTAAACAGGCAAATCAATTGCACCTGACAACAAATATTGAAGTCATTGCGTTAAAATTATATACCTGTTCACTAAAAGATCTATCAAAATGTTTTAAATAATAGATCTCTTGTGACATAAATCACAAATATTTAAATTAGTCAATTCTTCGTTATGCGTATTGTTGTAGTATTTTTTCAAAATATTGTATCTTATTTATATGCTGTTATAAATTCATGCCAATGTTAATGGTAGTCTGGATGGTTGAAAGATTTTTTCACTAGTCGAAACTCTGAAGATAAATTTACCTTTAAAAAGGACCTATTTTAATATCAACATTTGTTAATGAGTCCTGACTCCGTTAACATTTATCTTTTTTTATCAAACTATTTTTGTGAAAGACATTCCAGAACAGTTAATATGTCTTAAATAAATATGCATGTGTAATGTGATATAATGTATAAAATTATTGAATGATTATGAAGCAGAAATGCGATTATCTAATTTCATGAATAAAATTGATTTATACATTTCTATACAAGTTTTAAATGGACCTATAAGTGTTAAGTGCAATATTTTCCAATAACATCTTTTTTTGTTCTATGTTCTGAATGTGACTTAGGTTGTTAAAAAGTTGTACAGATTTTAAGCTTGGCGTTTTCGAAGAAAACCCAAGGTATTTTCATAGCCAGCTCTTCGTCCGACGTCCACGTCGTGCTAAAACTTTAACATTTTATTAAGGTATTGAACATTGGCTCTAAAATCAAATTGCTTCAATCTTCAACTTTGAAACTTCATATGTAGATGCACCTTGATGGGTTCTACACGCCACACCAATTTTTGGGTCACTAGGTCAAAGGTAAAGGTCACTGTGACCTTTAAAAAAAATATATAAAAAAAATTGACAAGCTTTCATTTATTAAAAACTGCAACCATAGCCGAGCGTGGCACCCGTTATGCGGTGCTCTTGTTAATTTTTATTTCTATTACATAAGTCACTTTAATGAACAACGAATAAATACATTTATATAATTGCGGTGTTTCTACCTTTGTTAACACTTATCTTATGTGTAATGTGAATACACATTTCTATTTCTTCTCAGTGTTCATTTCAGCTATATACATGTATATATAAATATTGGTTTTCACGTTCATTTATATTAAGCATACATATTTTAATTTGTTTACATTGTATGCCTTATTGGACAACATTATGTCTACAAAATTTATTACACAGGGACCATATATTTCTTTAACACTGCCTTTGTTAGTCCCCCACTGCAAAGCGGTAGGGATTTTTTTTTTTTTTTTTTTTTTTCATTTTAAAGCATATATTGTATACATACATGTCTTTCATTTGCAATCAATGTTGTTTGTTTTAACAAATTATACAGAAATATGCCTTATAATGGTTTTTTTAGACCTTGGTTTGTAATATTACAATCAGTGAGAACGGGATGTGTTCTAATATATATAATAATCAATGATGTTATAAGATTAAAAAAAATAAAAATAATAAAAAATAAATTGAATATATGAAATGATAAACTAGCATTAAGATAGAAGTATATTTAAGTGGACAAGCATTATGAAAATTTAATTCGATTCCATTTTTGTTAAAAAATATGCAATGTATCATTACTGAGGGCTATTTCTTTCTCAATCTGGATTTATAATTTCAGGCTATGTATAAAACAATTAAAATTTGGTAATTGTTTCTTGTATTTCATGTTAAAGATAAAAAGTTTCATCAATATGATAATAAAATTCACAATATTATGACCGTCTATGGATTTTAATCAGTTAATTCCAAAACTAACATTTAAGAGGGATAGTTTAATGTTTAGTTGCTGTTGGCAAAGAAAGGATGTCAACTGATTCCAGATAGGTTGGATGTATTTGCACTCCCAAAATATATGTTCTATAGTTTCGACTTCTTAGGTACATTGATCATGACTCGCAGATGACCCCTATTGATTTTGAGGTCACTATGTCAAAGGTCAAGGTCACGGTGACTCGAAATAGTAAAATGGTTTTTGAATGATAATTCAACTTATGCATACGCGGCTAACAGGGCACACTGTGAACAATATTACTGAAGCAACTGGTCTGTAATCCTAAATCTATAATTATCAGTCCAATGAAACATCATCCTTTTAGTAAAATACAGTGGATCAGTAAAAATATTATCAGAATATGAGATTTTTTGTATATTTTGTATATTAAATATTGTGTTAATGTTTAATTTTGTTGATTAATATAAATATATAGCAGGACAGGGGAGGTAATACACTACAGGGGAAACAAATGCAATAAGTTAAAATTTATTGTTACATATTTGCCTCCCTTGTAATATATTTAAATTTTACCAAATGTAAGGCTAACAGCATTTTGTAATGCATTCTACTACTACTACTACTACTACTACTACTACTACTACTGCTGCTGCTGCTGCTGCTGCTGCTACTACTACTACTTCTTCTTCTACTACTACTACTACTACTACTTCTACTGCTACTTTTACTACTTCTACTACTACTACTACTACTACTACTACTACTACTACTACTACTACTACTACTACTACTTCTACTACTACTCTACTACTACTACTAGTAATACTACTACTACTACTACTTCTACTACCTACTACTACTACTAGTACTACTACTACTACTACTACTACTACTACTACTACTACTACTACTACTACTACCACTTCTACTACTACTACTACTATTTCTTCTGCTACCACAACCTACTACTACTACTACTCTATTACTACTACTACTACTACTACTACTACTACTACTACTACTACTACTACTACTACTACTACTACTACTACCTACTACTACTACAACTACTTCTACTACTACTACTACTACTACTTCTACTACTACTCTACTACTACTACTACTACTACTACTACTACTACTACTACTACTACTACTTCTACTACTACTACTACTACTACTACTACTACTACTACTACTACTACTACTACTACTCCTACTACTACTACTTCTACTACTATTTCTTCTGCTACCACCACCACCACCATTCACAGTGACAAAAAACGTATTCACACAATGGCTGCTACTACAACTTATAGCCCATATAGGGGGGCATGCATGTTTTACAAACAGCCCTTGTTATTGGTGGCGATAATTCGATGTAGGTATTTGAACTGAAAGTTTCTTAGTGTGATGTCGATTGTTGTTTTGTATGACATAATAAATATTTCTTTCCAGTTTAATTCATGCTCTTGGAATATACTTTGTCATTTTATTTGGAATTTGGGTAGTTCGTTAATCTTGTTGTTTATTTGTATTCTGTATAATAGTTTGTTCGGTTTTTATTTTGTTGTGAGTTTTTCTAGAAATTGAGTTCTAATGTTTTGCGTGTTGTCTGCGTTTATAATAGATTTTATATGTGATGGAATACTTTTTATCAGCGTGTAATACATAAGGAAGTCTGTTGCTGGGATTTCATACAAGTAGCATATATTATCAAAGGAATAATAATTGTTTATTCGGTAATCAAATAGTTGATCGACATACTTTATGCTCTTTTCAAACCAGTTTTTATCAAAGAATGTGCTATCATTTGCGTTTATGTTTTTATTAGCTCACCTGAGCGATAGCTCGGGGTGAGCTATTGTGATCACTCACCGTCCGGCGTCCGTCCGTCCGTCTGTCTGTCTGTCTGTCTGTCTGTCTGTAAACAATTTGTAAACATCTTCTTCTACTAAACCATTGAGCCAATTTCATGTGGAGCATCCCTAGGTCATGGGACAAAAGAATTGTTAAAAAAAATTTGATCACATAACCAAGATGGCCGCCATGACCATATATGGTAAAAACCTTAAAAAATCTTCTTGTCAGAAACCGCTCATCAGATTTTCAAAAATTTTCACAGGGATGACCTTTGAAGGCTCCCCTGAAAAAGTTGTTCAAAGAAATTTGATTCGTCAAAAAACATGGCCGCAGGAGCTCGTTGAACTTTGCATGTTTATTCGTTTTTGCCTATTTTGTGAAAACTTTCAAAAATCTTCCACATTTTTTGTCCGATCTTCTTCTACTAAACCATTGAGCCAATTTCAACTAAATTTCATGTGGAGCATCCCTAGGTCATGGGACAAAAGAATTGTTAAAAAAAAATTGATCACATAACCAAGATGGCCGCCACGACCATATATGGTGAAAACCTTAAAAAATCTTCTTGTCGGAAACCGCTCATCAGATTTTCAAAAAATTTCACAGGGATGACCTTTAAAGGCTCCCCTGAAAAAGTTGTTCAAAGAAATTTGATTCGTCAAAAAACATGGCCGCAGGAGCTCGTTGAACTTTGCATGTTTATTCGTTTTTGCCTATTTTGTGAAAACTTTCAAAAATCTTCCACATTTTTTGTCCAATCTTCTTCTACTTAACCATTGAGCCAATTTCAACTAAATTTCATGTGGAGCATCCCTAGGTCATGGGACAAAAGAATTGTTAAAAAAAATTTGATCACATAACCAAGATGGCCGCCATGACCATATATGGTAAAAACCTTAAAAAATCTTCTTGTCAGAAACCGCTCATCAGATTTTCAAAAATTTTCACAGGGATGACCTTTGAAGGCTCCCCTGAAAAAGTTGTTCAAAGAAATTTGATTCGTCAAAAAACATGGCCGCAGGAGCTCGTTGAACTTTGCATGTTTATTCGTTTTTGCCTATTTTGTGAAAACTTTCAAAAATCTTCCACATTTTTTGTCCGATCCTTTCCAAATTTGCACAGTGTCTTTATATCAATGAGGACACGAACCCTACAAAAAATGAGCATTATTGGTCCATGAAGTACAGAATTACCTCCCCTTGAATTGAGAAAATGGTGTTTATGCAATAAAGTCCAAATTTTTCATCCAATTCTTTCCAAACTTGCACAGTGTCTTCATATCAATGAAATCTCGAGCCCTGTCGAAAATGAGCAACATTGGACCATTAAGTCCAGAATTATCTCCTTGAGATGGCAGATTTAGAAATAATTATAGTGTACTCTTTTTTCCAATTAATAGTGCTATTAGAGTAAAGGATTTGCTGGCTACAGGCCAGGTTTCTCTGACACGATTCTCTGACACAATAGCTGCATCTCAGTGGAGACCTCCTGCTGATAAAGATGTGCCTTTAGGAGGATTTGAAAGGCAATACTTACATAAGCCAATAGTTGCAACTCAGTGGAAACCCCTAACAACCCTTTCAGAACTGTACAATTGCATAACCTGCACCTGTTGAACTCAATAACAACTTTCCAAGAAATTCTTTATTGCATAATCAAACAGCTCAAGCAGATTTCAAAGATTCTTACATGCCCCTCTTTGATGTATTATTCAATTCAGGTCAGTCAGTTCTTCAAATCCCTTTACTCATGTGACATGGTTGACTCAAATAAATAAGTGAGATGTCCAATGTTTTTAGTAAATAGATCAGTGCATGATAAAAAGGCATACCCATAGGTTTCTCATTATGGGTTGGCTATGCATTTTCATTTTTTTGTACTTTAATGTAGATGCATCTAGAAACCATTGTGCCTTTTCCTAATGCAAACACTTGATGCCTCATTAGCAGATGATATTTTGAGAATTTTAAGAAAAAAAATAAATCTGTTCAAAACAAGCCAAGATTTCTTGTATCTCAATGATTTCAACTTCAATTGCATAACTATACATCATTGAAGAAGTTGTTTCAATTCATGATGTCTTTAAGCCCTTTTACATTAATTTAGACTCTTCCAAAATAAAAGCATATCCCCCCATACATACACTATTGCATAATCAAACTATAGCATTCTCCTCATAAACCCTTAACCCACAACAGTTAATTCTTTCTGCAAATGTTTGTGACTGTGGAAATTGTTGAAATAAAAGAAGAAAATGCTGAGATTAGCATTTTCTCCTTTCATCACAATGCTTCCTACCCTATTAAATCTGTTTATTCTTATTCCATAATAACTTAATTTGTTGTCTGCAACCTCTTTCAATTTGAAAAGGGTTAACTACCAGAAATCAATTAATGCTGTAGTTTTTCTTTAAAATGGGAGGTGATTATTGCTTAGGAAATTGCTCTGGTAGGGTTGAATCATCGTGGGAAATTGAGAAATTGTTCAGTCCAAAATATGTTGATTGGTAAAAGGATTTATCCTTATGCAAACATGGGTTGCCTGTTTAGTCGATGATATCTTGTCAATTTTGAGAAAAAGGAGGAATCTCTTCAAAACAAGCAAAAATTCCTTTTATCTCAATGTTTAAGTTTTTAGCGTACCTGAGCAGATCATATTCTCCTAAACCATTGAGCCAATTTCAACCAAATTTCATGTGGAGCATTCCTACCTAAAGAAAAAAAAATATTGTTAAAAAAAATTTGGTCACATAACCAAGCTGGCCGCCATGCCCATATATGGTCAATACCTTAAAAAATCTTCTTGTCAGAAAGGGCTCGTCGGATTTTCATTTTTTTTTACAAGGATGATCCTTAAAGGCTCCCCTAAAAATTTGTTCAAGAAAATTTGTTTCTTGTCAATTACCATTGGGCCTAAGGCTATTAAATTTGTTCAGGTGAGCGATTCAGGGCCAATGTGGCCCTTGTTATTCCATAAAATTATTTTGCGGTAGGGAAAATTATAGGAAGGATCTTTGTGTTTCTGTCACTGGGTCAGTCAGTCTGTCTTTTGCACGTATGTGTCAACTCCATATCTCCTATCCCTTTGACAAATTGTCAAGAAACATGCCTCAAATGTAAAAGGCATTGAGATGATGTACAGGAGGCATGAATCAGTCATCCCTGGTCAAGGTCAACGGTTTGGGTCAACATGTTCATGCTTGCTCCATATCTCCTATACCCTTTGAAGTCATGAAACTTGGCTACAATGTTTACTTCATTTAGACGATGTGTAGAATGCAGGATTCAGCCTTGGCAGCTCAAGGCCAAAGGTTGGAGCCTCCATTTTGTGTTTGCTCAATACCTTCTTTACCTTTTGAAGAATTTTCTTGAAATTTGGCTTCAATGTTAAGTTAATTGAGATGATGTGAAGAAGGCATGAATCAGTCATGCATGCTGATGGTCAAGGTTAAACATCAAGGCCACACGTTTAAGTTTTAATATTTGTGTATCCGGTCCATATCTCATATAACCATTGAATATTCTTCATGAAAGTTGGCTACAATGTTAAGCTTACAGAGTTAAAGTGCAGAAGACTTTAGTCAGTCACTTATGCCTGCTTAAGGTCATTCTCTAAGGCTAAGAGTTTGAGCCTTTAGTTGTAATTCTATTTATTTTAGCTCGATTGCATAAAAAGTCTTAGGCTTATTTGAAATCTCTAGAGTCTGTTTCCTCTGCCTAGAACCAGTACTTGGTGTCTTTGAGGGAGATCTTAAGAACGCTCAAACTGGGGATTGAACCAGTGACCTCCCGGTTGCTAGGCGTACACCATATTCATTACGCCATGGCAAGCTTTTGTTTTCCTATCTTTGTCAGTATCTTCTTAACCATTTGAAGATTGAAAATGGCTTTAACAACCAGCATAAAACCAGAACAGCCTGCAAGTAACTCACAGTCTGTTCAGGTTTTATGCTGTTTGCTGCTCATCAGTATCTAAGGGCTGGAAATGAAGCCTTTCAAACTTGAATTTAGTAAGAAAGGTCTAAAATTAAATTTAACTTTTTAAAGGACAGCAAATACGTTAAAATACGTATCTAAGTGGTAAATGGTGAAAATTGGTAGACCAGCTACTTATGTGTGAACATTTCACCAGGAGTGAGCATATAAATTATGCTTCAAGAATGGGGAACAATCTTTACTGAAATGATCTCAAAAACTTGAATATTTTCTTTTACATCTAATTGTAAACATTTGGTTGATTTGATATTTATTTGAAATCATTGCTTATACTTTGATCAGGTTCATGTTTATTGTTCAATTTCTTCGTGCAATAAAGATTTTTGCTGATTTAAAAGCTCCAAAAGTCGCTTAAAATCATTGACCAAATCCGATTGTTTTCATCTGATCCTCAGGCAAACTTGGGCATTACAATTTTTGAAGTTGAAATGTCTTGGCCAATTTTTATGATGGACCAAATTACTAAGGAAAATACAGAATTTAAGCACTTGATTTATGTTAAATTGTCTTTAACCCTTTTTGTTCACTATGAAACCATTTTTATCTTATTATTGTTTATTTTCATATAAAATTGTGAGAAAGCTTTTATTCTTACAAACAGCTCTTGTATTAATTGCTTTCAGGATAGTTAATGGTGCCCATTTAATTGTTGTTTAATAGATTTTTTCTTGATATTTTGTCTGTGATTGCTGTGTTAGAATAAAGTTATACATTGCAAATATTGTTCACATGGTTTATAAGGTATAGTAACCCAGGGGTGTCAATTTTCCGGATTATTCCGGAAATCCGGATTTGAGCCGTCCAGGGTTGATTTTGAGGTGAATGTAAATCCGATGAGTTTGTTTAAGGCGGGTGGGGGTAGGGACAAAATTCTTTTAGTGCGGGATCATTTCAGAACGAATATTGTTATAGCATCGTCGGCATTCCGGACATTTGCGCTTGGTACAGATTTTATTTATTGATTTCGGTAAGCGTTGGCACTGACATGAGCAGTAACTGGCTAAGTAAAGCACTGCAATATCATATTTTAAAACAATATGTTAATCAAATCATATATAGTACACCCAAAGCAGAACAAACGTATTTCGCGATCCGCGGCGGCAAGGCAAAACGAGTCGATGCCGCGTCAGTCGTTGAAGCCGCGTCAGTATGCGGCGGCAAGTCGCATTTCGCCGCGAAACTTCGCATCTGTCCGCCGAGGCATGCCGCTATCCGCGACATGATGCCGAGTCGATGCGCATCATGAAATAAAAAATCTTTTTAAAATTATTAGTAACATGTAGTTAACAAATTTTGAAAGAACAATTATAATAATAATTAAAATCATAATAAATTTATTGTGCGCGGATTGTATTAGCATATACATGTAAGCATAGTTAATGTGTCTGGCCAATTAAGTTTGTTTCCCGTCCGTAGTGTATGTATTTCACACATAAACAAGGTCACGTAATTATGTTTTCGCACATACAAGTGGTCAAGGCTCCAGCATATGGTGGATTTATAAATTAATTGCATGTTCATTTTGCTATTAAATCTAAGCTGAGAAAATTAGCAGTTTGAAGCCACATCAATAATCAAGACGGTGACGACGTATTTGTTGTTTTGTTAATTATCAGCTTATTTTCTATTGTTTGAATATGCGTATATAAACAGGTTTTATTTTGTTCATATTATACAGTTAATATCGCTACTAATTACCCGATACTCCCGTATATTCCAGTTTTAAAGCAAATGCTGGTAAATATTTACGATACACAAACATTCTCGATATTTCCTTAAGTATCAAATACATTTTGGCATTTGTTACTATTTATAGAGATGATGAAATAACGTCTAATCAGGGCGTTTTTTTTCCACTGAACACGCGATTTACGCCTAACGTGATGTTCATGTATTTATACAACACAAAATACACCCAAACTTTCCAAATGACGTTCTACATGTCTGCATAATTTTCGCGCTTTTTATGAAACAAAGGATATTTTAGCACTGTTTATTTGACGCTAGAATTTGTCAAAGGTCGCGTTAGCATTAAAATTCGGAAGTGTGTTTTGGATTACAAATTTAATAATGATAATCGAACGAAACATTAACAGTTGCGCGTAATTAATTCTACGCTACACATACATGTATGTACATGTAGGTGGATATCTTTTCACTCGATCCGCCGCGTACGTATGCGGCGGATTCACTCCGCGAAAGTACGCGAGGTTAACACAGACTCGGCGTCGTTGCGCGGATCGATGCCGAGTTCCACGGCGATACGCCGCGTGAACACACGTTTCGGCCGCCGCGTACTAATAATCTGGCCGTGGCGTAGCCGCGGATTATGTTTGTGCCACGTTAGCTGTACTGTATTGACTGCGTATTTGCTAGGTTACTGGTTACTGGTTTTAATTTTCTGCAGTCAAACGATATGCATATTTTATTTCATTTGCAAATGATGTTTTGCGACATGTTTTCGGACAGTCGTTTTCAGATATGCTGGTTTGTCGATTTTAATTTAATTTCGAAGTTCTTAATATCATTTGTTTAGAATGACAAATACACCTGCGGTGTTACAGATGGTTTGGTTTATAATATTTCGCATTGTACTCACCAGAAATTGCAACTAGAAAGACTTTAAAAAAAGAACAATAAGCTAGGACTCGGGGGGGGGGGTTGTGCCCTCTCTTCCCTTTATCCTACGGCTTTATTTTCCGGATTTCAAATTTGGGATAATTGACACCCCTGTTAAATCCTTAGTGCAAGGGAATAAGATTTTATTACAGCCCCATCTAAGACAATGGGTCTGATGCCAATGGCTGCCTGTGTAGCTGAAGGCCAGCATGCCAAACACGCTGTCTGTCAATGTCTGGTCAGGAGCTACATTGTCCACAACAAACTAGTGCATGTTTACGTGGTCTTTGCAGGATGGGCTGGAGCTACATTGTCCACAATAAACTAGTGCATGTTTACGTGGTCTTTGCAGGATGGGCTGGAGCTACATTGTCCACAATAAACTAGTGCATGTTTACGCGGTCTTTGCAGGATGGGCTGGAGCTATCCTGGCTGCAAATGGCTGAAGACCACTTTTTGCATGAAATGAGTCGTATTTCAATTATACAATTATGAGTGATTACCTCCTAGCACACTTGACAATCATACTTGTAATTAATCTTCAGTTATTGTTATATTTCAAAGACAGTTAATAAATAAGAAAAACAATTTCAAACTGTGAGGGAAAATATCAATATCTGTGCTGAAAGTATTTATTGAATTCAGCAACTGCATACTTCCTTTACTTCATGCTAGAAACTAATACATGTACTTGTTTTTTATAGTATATCTGTTGCTATCAATGAAACTGACATGGATCATAGAATATATATTCCCCAGTTAATACTGAGCAGTTGAAGTATAAGGAAACAAAAGTCTATAGAAACCAGCAATAAAAGCTGTAATTGTCGACCAGATTAACGTGAATACATTCAGTTTGACATGTATTGATTTTCCCACGGCAACAGATTTATTCTCTCAGAGATACATTGCTTGTATTCCCATTTAACTTTCCCGATTAAGATACTCTTAAAGGGGCCTTTTCACGCTTTGGTAAATTGACAAAATTTAAAGAAATTGTTTCAGATTCGCAAATTTTGCTTAAAGTTATGATATTTGTGAGGAGACAGTAATACTGAAAATTTACTATGCTCTAAAATATCCATTATGTGCATCATTTGACGATTTAAAAACCTGACAATTATAAAGCGTTACAACGCGAAGTGATTTAATAATTTGGAGAATTCTGTTGTTGTCGTTGTATTTTATAATACTACGAGGATTGCATATATAAAGTTAAAAATACATTTGTCATGGTATCGGAGCGGATGGTCTAGTGGATAGAGTGGTAGACTTTTGCTCCATGGCCTAAGCTGTAAGTGGTTAGAGCCCCGTTGAGGGTTACTTTTTTTAAAAGTCTTTAATTGTATTCTTGTTTTTTTTACTGGAGATTTGTAGACCCAATGTTAACATTTATAAATATAAAGCATTTAATTACAAACTTCAATACATGCCAAAATCTGTGAAAAGGCCCCTTTAATACATGCAAACATCTGCTAGTATACTCTACCTCAATTTAAGGAATTCAAGATTGAGTCACCACGTTTGATCAAAATTGAAGTCATGAAGTTGGCTTTAAGTGGTTTAATTGCTTCAAAAATATTTGATTAGAGGGGACGATGAACATTCCCACCCTAAGTTATCAATATTTTTTTCTAAGATTCGTTGTGGGCCTGTATTCACCAATCCTTCTTAGACTTTAACCAGAATAAGAAACATGAAAAGTATGTTCAACATTTGATTATATATAGATGCAGATGTTGCTTATGTCAGTAAAAAATTATTTAAAAATCGGCCAAGTTTCATCAAGATTGGAGGAAAAATTAAGCTTCTGTGGACTTGAAATGTTAAGTTTTATGTGTTATTATGCCCCTCCCATAGGGTGGCATATAGCAGTTGCACTATCCATCCATCTGGCATTCCATTTTCTGGACTGTTTTCCCTTAACGCTTTCAGATATTCAGCTGAGTTTTGTTGTGTGAGTCTACCTACATGACTAACAGATGAAGTCTGAGTTCATTCCGGTCCATTGATTTTAAGTGAAGTTACGGGAAATGAACTTGGGAATTTTCTATAGAATAACACTTTCAGAATATATTCCAAAACCCTTCCAAATGCTGTCCAAGAACCATTACTTTATCCTGAGTTTTTCAGTTGGAATATAGCTGCTGTGTTGCTTGAAAGTGCAGTAGGATGCATTGTGTTTCACAAACACAGTTTTTGTTTTAGACTGTAAAGGGAGTTGTTCTGTTCACAGAGTTTGGCATATTTTGAACTTTGCCATTAATTTTTTGAAATTTATAAATGTAAACACTGGAACTAAAAATCTCCAGTATAAAACAATAATAAAATGAAAGAAAAAGAAAGTTATCCACACCTAGGCTTGAACCACTGAACCTGGGTGTAAAAACAGTTCTTAAACCTCTGTCATCCATGCTGTTATAGTTTATAGTGTATTTTATGATTTTTTTATAAGCAATCCAGGCAGTTTCACAAAATAAAAATGATAACACAGAACTCTCCAAATTATTTGATTGTTTCGCCTTTGTAACCCTTTATAATTTGCAGGTGTTCAAATCTTAAAAAGATGCAAATAATTGGTATTTTTGAGCATGAACATTGGTCAGTATTATTGTTTCCTCGCAAAACAAAACAAAAAATGCAAATCTGAAACAATATATTTAATTTTTGTCAATTTACCAAACTGTGAACAGGTCCCTTTAAATGAAAAGATATTATTAGATACTCATGAAACATATTATGAATGCAATAAAGTTATTATGTTTCGTGAAGCCATAAGCTAGGATTTCCAATAGGTGCATTCAAATATGCTGCCATGAAATTAATTAGTGCATCACATATGCATGCTTTCCTGCTGAAATAAGCATACTGCAGATTATCATTGGTCATAGAAACTTATAGATCTTCAGGCAGAAAAATAATACATGGTTGTCCATGGACTGGGCTAAATCAATATGAGCCGTGTTCTGAGAAAACTGGGCGTTATGCATGTGGGTAAAGTGTCGTCCCAGATTAGCCTGTGCAGTCCGCACAGGCTAATCAGGGACGACACTTTCCGCTTTTATGACCTTTTTTGTTTAAATGAAGTCTCTTCTTAGCAAAAATCCAATTAAGGTGGAAAGTGTCGTCCCTACTTAGCCTGTGCAGACTGCACAGGCTAATCTGGGACGACACTTTACGCACATGCATTATGCCCAGTTTTCTCAGAACGCAACTCATATTATCCTGCTTCTTTTCTTTGAAAGGAGGACCAATTAAGCACTAATTAAGTGAATGTACTTTAAAATGCTTTGTCATACCAGCCTCTACAATTAAAGTTAAATAAATATTTTTATTTGAAAGAGATTTCAATATTTGTCCAAAACATAGGTAATGCTGGTCATCTAACCTACACTTGGAGACTTTTCTAACGCAACACTTTCAAACTTGAATATCTCTGTAATGAGTTAAGATTTTGATATAAAAATGTAAGTGTGATCATTCGACTACATTCTGAGCAAGCTGACAATAAAATCATTCATCCGTGACGATTTGATGCTTTAGCTCGTCGGGTTTGTATAGTTTCATCTTTTTGCAAGTGAAAATGGTGTAACGCAATATTATTATAACTTTATTTCAATTTCAAAATTGTAAGTGGGTTTTTACACCAGTAAAACAAAATATTTATTTTAAAAACTGTATGGCTCATAAATTTGAATATTCAGAAGTGCAACCGTGCAATTTGGCAAATTGCATGCTACCCACACCATGTGATAAAGCGTCCAATTGTCACATATGAATGATATTATTGTTAGCTTGCATGGAATCTAGTCAAATGATCACATCTACAATTTTGCATGAAAATCTGTACTTACAAGAGAGATATTAAAGTTTGAAAAGTGTTGCGTAAGAAAAGTCTCCAATACACTTGCAGGTAACCTGCGATTTGCCAAAATGCGCGGTTTCGCTCTTAAATATTTACATAAGCCATACATTTTGAAAAACTAGAGCTTTGTCACAGACGTGACTTATACCCCCACGTGCCGCATTGACACAGACTTTTTTGCATGCTGTCTTCACAAAACAAGAGAAGATAATTTATGGCGATTTTTAAGAATTATTATGCCATTATCATTTATGGCCATTTTGACCTTTGAATTTTTGAATTCTTTCGCATGACACGCCTTCCAATGACTGTGAACAAAATTAATGTACATAGTCATTTTAAAATCTCACAATGAATGACATAGTTATGGCCAGGACAAGCTCATTTATGGCCATTTTTTACTTTTGAACACCAAGTATGACCTTGACCTTAGAG
The DNA here is from genome assembly GCF_020536995.1 of Dreissena polymorpha. Lineage (NCBI taxonomy): Eukaryota > Metazoa > Mollusca > Bivalvia > Myida > Dreissenidae > Dreissena > Dreissena polymorpha. The sequence continues at coordinate 23,484,687 of NC_068357.1, forward strand.
ATATTGACGTAATTCTTTCGCATGACACATTATCCAATGATTGTGAACAAATGTACCAAGTAATTTTAAAATCTCACTATAAATGACATAGTTATGGCCGGGACAAGATCATTTATTGCCATTTTTGACCTTTGAACTCACAGTGTGACCTTGACGTTGCAGATATTGAAGCAATTCTTTCGCGCGACACACCGTCCAATGATGGTGAACAAATGTGCCAAATGATTTTTAAATCTCACAATCGACAACATAGTTATGGCCCGGACAAGCTCATTTACGGCCATTTTTGACCTTTGAACTCAGTGTGACCTTGACCTTGGATATATTGACGTAATTCTTTCACGCGAAACACCGTCCAATGATGGTGAACAAATGTGCCAAATGATTTTAAAATCTCACAATGAACAACATAGTTATGGCCCTGACAAGCTCATTTATGGCCATTTTTGACATTTGAACTTAAAGTGTGACCTTGACCTTGAAGATATCAACGCAATTCTTTCGCACCACACCGTCTAATGATGGTGAACAAATGATTTTAAAATCTCACAATGAACGACAAAGTTATGACCCGGACAAGCTCATTTATGGCCATATTTGACCTTTGAACTCAAAGTGTGACCTTGACCTTGGAGATATCAACGTAATTCTTTCGTGTGACACACCGTCCAATGATGGTGAACAAATGTGCCAAATGATTTTAAAATCTCACAATGAACAACATAGTTATGGCCTGGACAAGCTCATTTATGGCCATTTTTGACCTTGGAACTTAAAAGTGTGACCTTGACGTTGCAGATATTGACGTAATTCTTTCGCGCAACACACCGTCCAATGATGGTGAACAAATGTGCCAAATAATTAAAAATCCCACAATTATAGACATAGTTATGGCCCGGACAAGCTCATTTATGGCCATTTATGACCTTTGAACTTAAAGTGTGACCTTGACCTTGGAGATATCGACATAATTCTTTTGCGCAACACACCATCAATTGATGTTGAACAAATTTGCCAAATGATTTTAAAATCTCACAATAAATGACAAAGTTATGGCCTGGACAAGCATTTGACCTTTGAACTCGAAGTGTGACCTTGACCTTGGAGATAGGGACGTACTTTTTTCACACGACACACTGTCCCATGATGGTGAACAAATGTACCATGTCATTTTAAAATCTAATGATAAATGACATAGTTAAGGTCTGGACAAACTTTCGGTTTAAAACACACTTAGCGACTCCGTGACCTAGTTTTTGACCCGGCATGACCCATATTCAAACTTGACCTAGACATCATCTAGATACAACTTATGACTAAGTTTAGTGAAGATCGGATGAAATTTTGGGACAGACAGTCCAACAGACAGACAGACCGACAAAGTGACTCCTTTATAGCCCCCATTACCAATGGTAATGGGGGTATAACTAGTTTTATTTTATCCTGATGTAAGAACCCACCTTAAATGATGAAATTGAAATAAATTTATAATGATGTCGCGTTTCACCATTTTCATGTGCAAACAGATAAAACCATGCATACCCCACATGCTTAAGCGTCTGATCGTCAAGCATGAATGATGTTATTGTGAGCTTGCTCAGAATGCAGTCAAATGGTCACACCTAGAAAAATTTATCAAAATCTTTACTCATAACTGAAATATTCAAGTTTGAAAAGTGTTGTGTTAGAAAAGACTCCACTTTTCCTAGGTTAGCTGATTTACCAGTACCAATTGAACATACTTATTTAAGTAACATAAAAAAAGTCCTACTTCAATAAGAGGTATGGGGAGAACAGCCGTACAAATTATTTCATAACATGTCCCAACAAGTTATGTGGCAGTGTTGAGAATCAACATCGGTAGTGATCCTCGGATTTGAGGTCGAGCTCTCAAAAAGCTGAGCTGACTGGCCCTGCTCAGTGCATGAAATTGGTTGCATAAATGTAATCAAAAACGCTGATAGAGTTAAAAGTTTATTAGTGAAAATAATCTGTATAAGAAATCTAACTTATCAATAATCCCAGATTAGCCTGTGCAGTCTGCACAGGCTAATCATGAACAAAATTTTCACCGATCTTCTCTAAGAAGAGACTTCCTTTAAAGGAAAAATACAATAGAAGCAGAAAGTGTTGTCCCAGATCAGCCTGCATGGACTGTGCATGCTAATCTGGGACGACACTTCACTCACTTTACTCACATGCATCAAACACATTTTTTCCATAGCAGAGCTTCCTCTAAGACTCTACTCACATGCATCAAACGGAGCTTCCTCTAAGACTGATTTCTAATAATCACTGCACTATCTTAAAATCACGTATGAGCTGCTGAAACCATAAAGAAGTAATATGATGTTTGGTATAATACATATTTCTGATTATTGTTTTGTATTAAATACTTTCTCTGGGCCTGTCTAGTACAATATGAATTAAATGAAATAAAAACAAACAATAGTATGTACATACCTGGGAATGAAAAATTTAAACTGATACATACTTAAAACTATGGCTCATCAGAGAATTAACAAATTTCTCCATTTGCAGTGCATGTCCTAATACAAGTTTGCAGCAAGAGGTAGTTATCAAGTTATAACATATTTAAGAAGTTTTCACAAACAAGAGGGCCATGATGGCCCTGAATCGCTCACCTGACTAACCAAATACAATCCAAACCCAGTTTTCATCAAGATAAACATTCTGACCAAATTTCATAAAGATTGGATGAAAACCGTGACCTCTATTATCTACACAAGGTTTTTCTAATATTTGACCTATTGACCTAGTTTTTGACCCCAGGTGACCAAAATACAATCCCAACCCAGATTTCATCAAGACACTCATTCTGACCAAATTTCGTGAAGATTGGATGAAAACTGTGACCTCTATTGTCTACACAAGGTTTTTCTATTATTTGACCTAGTGACCTAGTTTTTGACCCAAGATGACCCAAATACAATCCCAACCCAGATTTCATCAAGATAAACATTCTGATCAAATTTCATAAAGATTGGATGAAAACTGCGACCTCTATTGTCTATACAAGGTTTTTCTATTATTTCACCTGGTGACCTAGTTTTTGACCTAGTGACCTAGTTTTTGACCCCAGATGACCCAAATACAATCCCAACCCAGATTTCATCAAGATAAACATTCTGACCAAATCTCATAAAGATTGGATTAAAACTGCGACCTCTATTGTCTACACAAGGTTTTTCTATTATTTGACCTAGTGACCTAGTTTTTGACCCCAGATGAGCCAAATACAATCGCAACCCAGTTTTCATCAAGATAAACATTCTGACCAAATTTCATAAACATTGGATGAAAACTGTGACCTCTACTGTCTACACAAAAAAATTGTTGATGATTTTTCAATTACTTGACCTAGTGAGCTAGTTTTTGACCCCAGATGACCCAAATACAATCCCAACCCAGATTTCATGAAGATAAACATTCTGACCAAATTTCATAAATATTGGATGAAAACTGCGACCTTTACTGTCTACACAAACAAATTGTTGACGGACACACGCACACACACAACGGACGCTGGACATCACACGGTCACATAAGCTCACCATGTCACTTCATGACAGGTGAGCTAAAAACAAAAGATGTGTTTGTCAGAAACACAATGCCCCCTATTGCGCCGCTTTGAAGCCATAAATTTGACCTTTGACCTTGACCTTTAGCCACTCAAAATGTGCAGCTCCATGAGATACACATGCATGCCAAATATCAAGTTGCTATCTTCAATATTAAAAAAGTTATGACCAAACTTTAATGAAGGTTAAAGTTTTAGGAATGAAAAATACAATGATACTAGACCTTTGACCTTGAAGGAAGACCTTGACCTTGACTTTTCACCACTCAAAATGTGCAGCTCCATGAGATACACATGCATGACAAATATGAAGTTGCTACCTTCAATATTGCAATAGTTATAAAACTTTAACCAAGGTTAAAGTTTTGTGACACACACATACAATGACTGACACAATGACAGACAGACAGACAGGCCAAAAACAATATACCCCCGATCTTTCGATCCGGGGGCATAAAAATATAAATTGCACTTGCATAATTTACACAAACTGACATCCATGGAGAATCCAGTATACCTCTTCTTTGTTGTGTTATACAAAAAAATTGTGTACAATTATTTACATATATTCAAGTAAGACTGTAAGTGTAGTAAAACAAGCAAATTAATGTAATGTAAATACACAGTGCAAAACAAAATCACATAATATAAAAAGCAAATAATAAACCAACTTTATATAGCATTTAGTTATATGTTTATGTCAAACATTTGCAAAGAATTAACAAATATATTAAAATCTGGAGCAAAAAACACTCTATATGGAGCCTTTCTTATTTATCATCTTAAAGAAGTTTGAGTTGTAACTGTGCAATTTTGGCATTAGTCCTTTTGAGTTAAACCAGCCTTAATACTAATTAACTAATTCAGTATATACAAGTATATTCAATTATTTGTACCGGTTAGTTGTCCACATGTTCTTTATTTAAGGAACAAACTGATCATACATGATTTATTTTGTGTAACTTACATTGGTTGTAAGCTCCTTGATATAACTGGGCCCTGTTTTCCTTTGTTTGTGTATAATGAAAACACTAAAAACTTTCAATGAGCTAATTTCAAGACTTTGCTTCTATTTTGCTATCAATTGTGGAAAAGATATTAAGATTATGTAACAAAACTTTGTAATAAAATCTATTATAAATATTAACTTTTATATTAACTCAATACAATTTTGTATCACTTATAAAAAGATCTAATTTTTAGACTCTATTAATTATATTTTTTTAAGTACATCATTTTACTTAAATAATTATTCAAGGATGTAGAATATAATCAAAATTTTTTTCTGTTCTATGGAAATGTTCCTTAAAAAAAATGCCCACATGAAAAAGTGAGTTACAAAACAAAACTAGTTTTCTTGCTATATTTTGTACATAAAATAATAAAATATACACATTTTTTATTTAAATGTGTAACTACATCAAAATAATAGTTTTTCCATTATAATTTTAAATGCTGACATTGTTCTAGTTTTTTTAAACTGAAAAACTACAATTAATTGAATATTAATTTATAACTGAATACATACAATACGGGTTGCAGATGACAATACACTGTATACAACATTGACATCATTTTCTGTTCTTAAAAAATCACACAAATGCTGAAGGCAATTTTGGCCAAAACATGTCAGTTAAATATATCAATTTATAACTTCTAGTATAAATTTGACTTTGTTTTCCATCACTGTATGACGCTTATCACAGTCTTATTGAGCAAGGGAACTGTAACGACATCTCGGAAGCTACGTCACTTTCTTCTTAAGAGTGGGATCCTGGTAACATATGAGAGATAGGGCGCCATCTGGTCTACTGGCACAGTACCTTTCAACAAATTAAAACAATTAAGATTGAATACCTATCCAGTGACATAGTAGCCCTTGTGGCTTTTTTAGCTATATTCAAGGGCACATAACTTAGGAATGTCTTGATGATTGAGCACAAAAAAGTGGCTTACATATCTATGCACACTTGAAATGGAATCACTTGAGATTTGTTTAAGAAGTTCGCTGAAAAAAACATATGACATTTAAATGCTGAAAAACTGATGGACTACCAATAGACCAATGAACATACACTTCAGTATAGCCCCTTCAAACTTTTTTCACAGGGGTTTGACAAACACCAGTTTGACCAAAACATTAGGAGCTTTTAAGTGTTTTTGTGATAGTTAAAATACAAATACTTTTTTAATTAAGTAAGTAAGTAAGTAAGTTTGAAATTGTTTTTAGGCCCTGCTATTTATGGCAAGCTGAAGCAAAAGGGCCGTCCTGACATTATCTTGCTATAAAGAAGCATTCTTGAGACCCTCACCAACCCTAAAGACACTAAGTATTGAATCAGCCTACCTCAATTATAAAATCACCTTTACATTTGCAATAAAGCCAAATATTTGAAACATACTTCTATGATAGAATGGCTTTATCATTGTGTTTGTTAAATCATACTTTGGTTCATTTGGTGTAAACATAGAAAGTTACTCTTACTGTTGGCCCTGTCTGATGAGCATGTTATCCCCTGTTGACAGGGTGTAGGTCTTCCCTCCTGTGGTCACGCTGCTGCTTCCCTCCTGTAATAAAGACTCAGTCTGGGAAACTGGGCTTTATGCCTGTGCATAATTTCTTTCCAGATATGCCAGTGATCATCTGTGTAGACTGCACAGGCTAATAATCTGGGACAACACTTTACGCATATTCATTAAGCCCAGTTCTACCAGAAAGCGGCCCAATATATGACCCATGTAATGCAATAATTGGTCTAATGGCTTATTGTAATTGTGCATGTTTTTGAGCGCTGGCTGCATAAGGCATAAGACCAATTTTCAACCTAAAAAATCACGGCTCATATGTGGAGTATGTACAATGTGGTAAATATAGATCTTGTGAACTGCTTTCAATCTTCCCTCCTGTTGTGACATTTTTTCTCTTGTGCACATACCATGTTGATGAATACTTTTGGTCAATTTGTTTTGGCTAATGAATTTTCAGATTCTATTGTTCTCTTTTCAACAAATGTTAAATTTAAAAGCTTAGAGTAACTTTTATTTGAGTGTGTTTGTTTTACGAAATACATAACAAGATCTCCAGATAAAGTTTTATAGTATTTTCCCGATACTCTACTTTTTTCAAAAGGTATTTTAGTCCCTGACCCTCAGCTCTTAAGGTTTTCGAAGATATGTAAAGTGTATTTTGTAAGCTTCAGTTACAATTTCGCTTTAAAATGTACTTTGATCCCATGATATAAAATGTGAAGTTTATAAATGTGAATGTAATTTTCATGACAAACTAACATGGTACAATAACATACATAAAACTTTTTTTTTCTTTTAAAAAATACATTATTGTATACCCAACTCGCATTCTGTTCAGGTTTTATGCTGTTTGCTACTCATCAGTATCTAAGGGTTGGAACTGAAACCTTTAAAACTTAGATCTAGTAAAAAAGGCCTTTAATAAAATTTAACTTTCTAAGGGACTACAAATGTGTAAAAAAAACGTATCTAAGTGGTAAAGGGTTGATGAGTATACCTACCAGCCCCCAGATGAAGGTCTCTGCCTCATCACACTTCCCAGAGTTCTCTCCCTTCCCATAAAGGAACACCTGAAAAAATGACAGAAAGGGCATGAAAGTATCAAAGTATCACCACAAACATTTACTCGATGTAATATCATATTGAGCAATGGATTGAGTTCAACAACAAAACATTGCATCTTTGTATACAAATAGAATCACAGAAATCACAAAATTGTTTGTGTTTTGGCTCAGTGTGAAACTAAATAATGCATGTAACAAAACGCATATTTACACCTGGTTAGGCTAAAAATTATTGTAAGACAATTACCCTAAGCACTGTTAACACATTATGAAATAAGAAAGAAGAGAATCAAGAACAATAATCGAAGTTAAGATTTAGATATAAACATTTAGTTGCACACATTTTGAATTCAGAAAAAACTAAAATCACAAATAATTGTGAAAATCAAACACTTAAATAAAATTCAAAATTATAACCATCTACAAGTCCCAATGCTCACCTGAAACTGGTGTGTGTAATCGTCCCTCTGAAAGAGTTTCACATATCCCTTGCCGTCAATCTCTGCCCGGTTGTCTTTGATAAAGGTGGCCAGGTGGAAGGGAGACTGAAGACTCAGACTCGAGTTCAACTTTATAGGAGGATTCTCAGGGATTGTACCTGGAGAGGGCCAGATGTTATGTTTCTAGGGCAGTCAATGAGTTTAACAATACAGTAAGAACTATAACAAGCCCTACTACTGATTGCCACATTAATGACAAATACCGGTACATGTATCCACTCTAGCTGCATGTTGTTTCATTTTTTTCCCACCATTTTGGGAATGGGGCCGGATCCCTTTGGATTGGGAAAAATCGCAGTCTTTTGACTAAAATTTGGAAAATAGTATTGCTGTTGTTTTGCTAAAAAAATGCTTAAATTGAGAATTAAAGTGCTTTCAATGCTATATTTTACAAAGGTTCAACTTATAGAGCTGGATGGGAGATAAATTAAATGTTGAGGACTAAAATATTTTTAAAAATATGGAAATCTTCGATTGGGAATTTTTAGGTCCCATTTTTGAAAGATATACTCTTCTCCATTGGGAATGGGGTATTAGCTCCTAATTTGAACGAAAAAAAAAACACTGTGCTTTATTTAGCAACAATTAACAAGTCTGAAATGATGGCAATTTGAGACTCACTTGAGTTCAAGGTACAGCAATTTATGAACAATTAACCTGATGATCTTGTTTTTAACCCCACTGACTCAGATTCAAACATCGCTTTGACATTGTAAAATCATACACTTTGACAAAGTACCACAATTTTGCGTAATAAATGTGGCTTCAAGAGTTGTAACAAGCCCTTTAGACTTAGTTTTTAGATCCATGAATCCCAGATTCAAACTTGACGCTGATATTGTCAAGATTTACATTCTTGTCAAGTTTAATTAAGAACAAATCATAAATGTGACTTCCAAAATTTAACAAGTTTGACCTGGTGGCCTAGATTTTTAAAACATAAGCCAAATACAATAATGGCCTATGTAATGTCAAGAGCAACATTCTGACCAAGTTTCGAGATTAAAGCATAAATAAGGCATTTAGACTGGTAAAAAGGCTTTTCTAAGATTAGACCTGGTGACCTAGATTTTGGACATACATGACCCAAATTCAAATTAGATATAGGTATTTCAAGATAAATATTCTGACCATATTTCATTGGAATGGGATAAAAAATATGGCTTCTAAAATGGTAAAGATTTAAAAGTTTGAACTGCAAAACACACAACGCCAGACAAAGATTCAGAATGATAGCTGACTCTGAGAAGAGATGAGCTAAAAATGTAATCTTAGTAAGGAGATAATTTTCTTTTAGTTAGTGTAGTGATCATTCTTGTTGTAGGTCATGTTTTACTTATTACTGTTGTGTAAGACATTTACTTCTTACTGTTTACTTTTAAACTGCTGTTTCATCACTAAATAAATGTTACATGTAGTTGTTAATCCCTTTTTTAGTTAGTATTGTTTTATCATTCATTTACTGATGTTTTACCATGTTTTACCGGTACTTACGAGTAATTCAGTTTTATCCGATATGTTGTTAGTAATTTACTTAGTACAGTTGTATCTTTTAGTACTTAACACTGTTTTATTGGACATTAACATAGAGCTTTTTTATAGTGCTTTATTGTGCTTTTTCTGTACTGTTTTACCACTCTTTTACTTAAAGCTGTTTAATCTTTATTTAACATTACTGTTTTATCATTCTCTTACTTATGACTGTTTTATCACACATACCTGGTAAAGCTTTGCCTGTTTTATGTTGCTCAGACGCAAAGAACCTGTGAATGGAAAGACACAAATTAAAAGCAAACTCAACTGAACACTACAAAGATTTAAAAAAAATTGAACACAAAAACTGACTTTGATGTAGAGTAGATGTTAAATATAATGTACATATTTGTCCCTGTTTCACAAGTTACAATCTCATGAACAACACAAACCAATTCATAGCATAGTTCTTCATAGTTCACTCATACAAACTGAGAAAATCACAATTAATGTTTGGATAAACAAGCCAGGACATAAGTAACCTTTGCTCGCACAAATGAACAGAATGGACGCTAATCATCAATATAATTATATGTACCGTGCTCTGTGAAAAGGGGATTTAATGCATGTGCGTAAAGTGTTGTCCCAGATTGGCCTGTGCAGTCTGCAGAAGCTAATCAGGGACGACACTTCCCGCTTTTATGGTATTTTTCATTTACAAAAAGTCTTTTCTTAGCAAAAAAACAGTTTAGGCGGAAAGTGTTGTCCCTGATTAGCCTGCAAAGGTTAATCTGGGACGACAGTTTACGCACATGCATTAAACCCCATTTTCACAGATCACCGCTCATATAGGACTTGCCATGGAAAACCCAAGCTTTATACACACATACGCACAGTGTCATCCGACACCAACCACTGTCATCCAAACAAGCTGATCTGTGCTATGGCATTTGCATTACGGCCAGTTTTCCCATGACAAAACCCCGCATAACCCTCATTCTGCAGCTCTGACAGTTTTACATTAAGATTTTTTAAACCATTTAAAATCAATCCCCTCCTTGAAATTGTGCTTACTAATTGTCAGTTTCCTGTAAATGTTTGCGATCAATAGTGAATGCATTTGGTAGGTAGTTACCTCACAAAACCAAAATTGCAGACAGGTACAATAAAATTATGGTAAAATATTAACAAATAAATTACAATAATACGATTTTAGTTTAGATTCATTGATATCATTACTTCATGCCACAATTTTTCCCCTATGACCTCTGACCTTTTAATGACAGGTCCCAGCTGCACTCCAAGGTCCTCACAGTGGAACCATTCTTCATACAGTGAGTCAAGAGATGGGGAACCATCCTCCTCAACAAAATACCTGCACAATAATTACGGTTTATTTAAATGCCCTCTTTCTTTTAGAAGACTCAAATTATTTATATAAAATGAAAGGTTACATGTACAATGCAAGTATATAAAGGAATACAAGTTTTTTTTAACACTTTTAACTTCTATGGCAAATTAAGGACAATTGTCTGAAAAACTGGGGGTGAAATCACTATATTCCATGTCATTATTTTGTTTATAGGTTGAGAGTTAATGTTATAAAGTTATTTTGTTATAGTAAAAGAAAGGTATGTAACAACACGTACACATCTGCTGTCGGTAGTTTTTTTTGCAACACATGGTCAATAACTCAAATACATATGAGATATGATGTCAGAAGGCCAGGCTTTAATAATGAGCATAAACTGTTGAAAAAAAATTATCTAAGCATTCTACAAACGCTAATCTAAAACAAAGCTTTCATCTTTTGTGGTATTTTCTGTTTCTATGGAGTCTCATATCAATTCACGGTGGGTGGGAATTGTTGCCCTTGATTAAGGTCAGTATTGACAAAGATCATTAATTTCTTAAATAATTTTGTTGGCATATAACTGTTTATTAAGCGATTAAAAATAAATAGAAACAAAGCTTGTTTGGCAAAATAAAAATAATATTTGTATCAAGATATTTTTTTTACTTGCACCAAGATTCAAACCATGAACATATGCAAGGAAAATCTTATGCACAACAACTGGGCTTTTCAGACATTTAAACAAACATCAATACATTTCAACTCCAGGCCAGTAATACAGGTATTAAACAAATTAGTGATGAAAAGCGTTAATGTGCTGTTTTATTTGATCGATTATGATTGATGATTATGAGAAATAAAACAATTTTGTAATACTTTTTTTAGTCATGAGTTTAACTGGGTTTGTTTAAATAAAATTAATTATTGTTTACCTATGTGCATTTTCACTGAAAATTGCCAACTGTAATCAAGTCCCTTTAAATTCAAAAACTTAATTAAAATGATAAAATACCTTATGTCTCTTGCTAATAAGTTAATAGATCACAGAAAATTATTTTAAACAAGTAGATATTGCTAAGAAGATAATTATTTTCACCGTAATAAGCAGAAAACATCTGGTTTTGATAAGACAAATTATTCTCAAAATTGTCAGACTAGTTCAATTACAGTTAAGATCTCTTTTAGGAGCCATGCAAAAACGGGCCAGAACTGCACTTCATACATCTGTGTCTCATGACCTGCCTCAAATGATATGAGCCTCGCTATGAGATACCAGTTAAATGCATGTGACATTTTCCTACTCAACTGGAATTTTATTAAGAAGAAACTTTCTTAACATGACAAATTCCATAAAGCACACATTGTAATAATATGAACATAATTATGTTCAAAATTCAATAGCAGTGTTACTGGTTTATCCTATGATATACACTATGATGTTGATTGTACTTCACGAAATGTTATGTATCTGATAACATGTAAAAACTACTATGAACAATAAGTCGGGCAAACTAATTAAAGGGATCTTTTCACGCTTTGGTAAATTGACAAAATTGAAAAAAGTTGTTTCAGATACGCAAATTTTCGTTTTGGTTATGATATTTGTGAGGAAACAGTAATACTGAACATTTACCATGCTCTAATGTAGCCATTATATGCATCTTTTGACGATTTTAAAACCTAAAAATTATAAAGCGTTGCAACGCGAAACGATTGAATAATTTGGAGAGTTCTGTTTTTGTCGTTAAATTTTGTGAAACTACGAAGATTGCTTATATAAGGTATAAAATACGTTTAGCATGTGTTCTCGGCGGAATAGCTTAGTAGGTTAAAGCGTTCTTACTTCAGGACTCTGGCAGGACTCCAGGGGTCACTGGTTCGAAACCTGCTCCGGGCAATGTTCTTTTCCTTTTTTTAATTTTATTCTTGATTTTTTACTGGAGCTTTTACGATCCAATGTTTACATTTATCAATATAAAGCATTTATTGAATAAGTTAAAAAATGCCAAAATCTGTGAAAAGGCCCCTTTAAAATGTATCACGCAGAATGAAAAGCCTTAGATTTGATATAAAAAACTGTTCAATAAATCCTATTTAACATGTAGCTGCATATTTTTGATCTACAGATACTCAAAATGATTGCACTTTATCTGATTTTTCTTTTGTACCTATTGAAGTTGTTGAAAACAATCTAGACCATTTATGCAAAGAAACCTTTTGGATACATAAATTAAAAACTATGATTCCAAACGGTCTAAATAATAAACTGCTTTATAACATATAGGAGCATAATTCACATATACATTTGATGTTTGCCTATTACTATGTCTTTTAATAAAGCAGACTGCACAGGCTAATCTAGGACGATACCTTTGCACAGGCTAATCTAGGAAATACCTTACGCACATGCATTAAACCCCATTTTCACAGAGTGAGGCTCAATTTCATCACATGGATGTCCTTGACCTCCCCCATACCTGAGTCCATCCAGCTCGTCCTCTGCCCGTTCTCTCTCAATCACCAACCCCACAGTGTCAGCCTCACGCTGGGGGGAGTGGGGAATACTGCCTGGTAACAAGAAGATCTGAAATATCATGTGAATAATACAGGTTGGTATCTGACATATCTAAAATAAGGTGGATAAATATACGGCTTCTAAAATTCTGAAGTAAAATTCCCTTATGTACTCTACAGCTGGGTTACAGAAACGTATACAACCATATATTTTACAGACCATTTCCAGGCCCATACTCACAAACCCCATAGACAACTCTTAACTTGAAATTTTACATATGAGCCGTGCTCTGTGAAAAGGGGGTTTAATGCATGTGCGTAAAGTGTTGTTCCAGATTAGCCTGTGCAGTCCGCAAAGGCTTATCAGGGATGACACTTTCCTCTTTTATGGTATTTTTCATTTACAGAAAGTCTCTTCTTAGTAAAAATCCTTTTAGGAGGAAAGTGTCGTCCCTGATTAGCCTGTGCAGACTGCACAGGCTAATCTGGGACAACACTTTATGCACGTGCATTAAACCCTCTTTTCACAGAGCACAGCTCATATGACTTTGCATATGTAAACTGATGTTTTGCATTTGAGATGGCCTATCTGAAGAACTAAAGAAGTCCATAGACCCATCTAGCAAGATTACCTCCCCTTCCTTGATATGAACATCCTTGTGTACACCTTTCTCAACAACCTTCAGACACATGTCTCCTTTCACCATGTAGAACAGCTGTAATACACAATGGAAAACTTATTAAGAGCCAAATTCGGTATGACTTTTTATATTATATTATATTTTTTATATTATTATCTTGCATACTAGTAGACACAGTGTTCAGCTTCAACCTATAAGCTTAATAACATGAAACACCTTTGGCTTATTAAGACATTCTTGGGTAGGACCAGTAAGTCTTGGTGTCTCGTGACTATTTATAACAAATTATAAAAAGAGCTGTCAGAGGACAGCGCGCTCGACTTTTCGAGTGCTATACTGTATAATGTAAGCCATCATGGGGTTCATATTCAAAAATTTATTAGACGATCTTTCAAAAATGAAAAAGGAAAAAAATAATAAATTATTTTGGGGGGGGGGGGGGGGGTAGGGGGGGGGGTAGGGGGGGGGGGGTAGGGGGGAGTATAATGTGGGGTGGGGTAATTTTGGGGGGGGGGTGGGGGGGGGGAGGGATTCTGGGTAGGGGCATGGGGTATTGTTTGGGTGGAATCCATTGTGGTATTCAGGTAAGTGTTGTTTTGTCAAAGTAATAATAAAATATGATCATAAATGAGGAAGTTATGGCAATTTAAGCAAAATGTTCAATTATCTAAGTGTAAAAGGGGCCATAATTATGTCAAAATGCTTGATACAGTGGTCTGCTCTTGTTTATAGGTTGCGGTCATGTTGGTAAACAAGTATGCAACATATAAAAGCAATATGTCAAAGGATATAGGAAATATTTGGGGTAGTACGCAAACTTTAACATAGATTTATCAATAATATGCATATTTTAAGTATAAAAGGGGCAATAATTATGACAAAATGCTTGATAGAGTTGTCTGCTCTTGTTTATAGGTTGGGGTGATGTTGGTAAACAAGTATGCAACATATAAAAGCAATATGTCAAAGGATATAGGAAATATTTGGGGTAGTACGCAAACTTTAACATAGATTTATCAATAATATGCATATTCTAAGTATAAAAGGGGCAATAATTATGACAAAATGCTTGATAGAGTTGTCTGCTCTTGTTTATAGGTTGGGGTGATGTTGGTAAACAAGTATGCAAAATATGAAAGCAACATGTCAAGGGACAATGAAAATAAATGGGGTAGTACGAAAACTTTAACATTTGCTGCATATTCTAAGTGGAAAAGGGGCCATAATTATGACAAAATGCTTGATAGAGTTGTCTGCTCTTGTTTATAGGTTGGGGTCATGTTGGTAAACAAGTATGCAAAATATGAAAGCAATATGTCCAGGGACAATGAAAATAATTGGGGTAGTACGAAAACTTCAACATTTGCACACTAACGCTAACGCTAACACTAACTCTAACACTAACGCTAACGCCGACGCCGGGGTGTGTAGGATAGCTCCACTATATATATTTCATATATAATAGTCCAGCTAACAAAATGTAACAAATTAACACAATATAAATCAATTGAAAAAGATTGATTGAACTTAGTGGCTACATCTAGCATAGCACCTACATTAGGACATTGAACTTAGTGGCTACATCTAGCATAGCACCTACATTAGGACAATCAGGTCAAATGAAAAAAAAAGTATGTTAAATCCATGTTACCTCCTCCCCCTCCTCAATGTGGTAGTCTTTTCTCTGGTTGGGCCCACCAACAAAGAACGACTTCATCTGGCCATCTTTGTGCCTAGCAATACAAGTAACATTTCCTATTATAAATACAGGTATCTTTTGTTATCAGTACAGGCATCTAGTGTTATCAGGACAGGCATCTATTGTTATCAGTACATGTATCTATTGTTATCAGTACAGGCATCTATTGTTATCAGTACAGGTATTTATTGTTATCAGTACAGGCATCTATTGTTATCAGTACATGTATCTATTGTTATCAGTACAGGCATCTATTGTTATCAGTACAGGTATTTATTGTTATCAGTACATGTATCTAGTGATATCAGTACATGAACCTATTTTTATCAGTTAATGTATCTACTGTTATCAGTACATGTATCTATTGTTATCATTGCAAGTATCTATTATTATTAGTGCAGGTATCTATTGTTATCAGTACAGGTATCTATAAAATACAATACTTCTCTTGAAGATTAGATCTATAGTCAATGATTGTTATAACAGTATCTTCTTATTGATAAAAATGAACTTAAAATAAATCCATATTGCTTTGCAACATGAATTTATGAAAGATATAGAAGAAAAACATTAAATTTGAATATTCAACAAAACATTTATGGCAAATTAGGTGCAAGGATGTAATGTAACGGTATATGGTGTTAGCCATACAACCATTGAGTCGTTAGTATGATCCCTAAACAGTTTCTGTCAGAAAGATCTTCCACAAAGTAAAACAAAAGTATCAGAATTAGTGGCCAATAAAAGTGTTTCAATGTAATAAAATTGAAATCAAACACTGAAAGCCACAAAAAAAGAGAGATAAGCTCTGAAATTAACATACATTCCAATCACAGCAACTTACATCATCTTATTGCAGACGGGCGGAAGAAAAAACTGCTTGTTTGCCTCGATCCATTGGTCTGTGTTATTAATCACAGGTTCTGAGCTTGCCATGGCTGACAGAGTTCACGAGTGCAAATCTTGAAACGTCACTACCGGTAAATATTCCCAGTATTTGTTGTTTATCTGTAACAAGAGGTCAATATGATATCTCTGAAGCACGCACCTAAGTAAATAAACATTCTGAACTAGTTTCATTAAAATTGAGTTATAATTGTGGCTTCTAGGGTGGTAAAAAGGCTTTTCTATGATATGACCGGGTGACCTTGTTTTTTGAGGCACATTGTCTGGATTCAAATTCTGCATAGATATTGTCTAGAAAAACATTTGACACAGTAAGGCATGTATGTTGCATGTAGAGTGGTAAAAAAATTTGTTCATGACGTGAGATAGTAAGCTATTTGTTAGACACACATGACCCATTTTCAAGCTCAGCCTACATGTAGTCAAAATAAACAAGAGGGCCTGAAAGGCCCAAAGTCGCTCACATGAGATAACAAGATATTATTGGGACAAATCTTCTGACCAAGTTTCATGAAGATTGGACAATAAATGTGGCCTCTAGAGTGTTAACAAGGTTTTACTATAGCCATACATAGCCATAAAAGGAAAAATGCCCGCCCCTGGTGGCCATGTTTTTAAAGCAACCAAAACTATTTTCGAACTCATCCAAGATATCATTGGGACAAATCTTCTGACCAACTTTCATGATGATCGGAAAACAAATGTGCCCGCTAGAGTGTTAGGTTTTACTATAGCCATATAAGGAAAAATGCCCCGCCCCGTGGTGGCCATGTTTTTCAACCAACAGGCATCACTTTTGAACTCCTCCAAGATATTATTGGTATGAAAATTCTGACCGAGTCTCATGAAGATCGTACTTTAAATGTGGTCTCTAGAGTGTTAACAAGATTTTACACTAGCCATATATAGCCATATAAGGAAAAATGCCCCTCCCCTTGGCAGCCATGTTTTTCAAGCAAATGTAACCATTTTTTAACTCATCCAAGATATCAATAAGACAAATCTTCTGACCATATTTCATGAAGATTGGACAATAAATGTGGCCTCTAGAGTGTTAACAAGGTTTAACAAAAGCCATATATAGCCATACATGTATTAGGAAAAATGCCCCGCCCCCTGGTGGCCATGCTTTTAAAGAAACCAAAACCATTTTCGAACTCATCCAAGATATCATTGGGACAAATCTTCTGACCAAGTTTCATGAAGATTGGAAAATAAATGTGGCCTCTAGAGTGTTAACAAGGTTTTAATATAACCATTTAACGAAAAATGCCCCGCCCCCTGGCGGCCATGTTATTCAACCAAAGAGCATCATTTTCAAACTCATATAAGATATTATTGGGATGAATCTTCTGACCAAGTTTCATGAAGATAGGACAATTAATGTGGCCTCTAGAGTGTTTACAAGATTTTACTTAAGCCATATAAGGAAAAATGCCCCTCCCCTTGGCAGCCATGTTTTCAAGCAAAGGTTACCATTTTTTAACTCATCCAAGATATCATTGGGACAAATCTTCTGACCAAGTTTAATGAAGATCGGAAAATAAATGTGGCCTCTAGAGTGTTAACAAGGTTTAACTATAGCCATATAAGGAACAAGAGGGCCATGATGGCCCTGTATCGCTCCACTGTTTTATTATGCAAAAAAACGTGCAATGCGCATGGGTTGAAATGTACTCAAGCATGTGACTTTCTCTTTCTATCCCTCGTCCCACTAAGCACTTAAAGTTGGAAGGGTGAGCATTTTTATATATGGAAAAAGTTACTACCATGTTAACTAAACAGACTAAAATGCCCGGGAATTGTTGCACAGGTCCTTTGCTTATAACGTAGGTACTTTTATCTCTCCAAAAGATATTGTCGTTCTTTCTATTTCACATATTTTTAGATGCTGAAGATCAAATCTACGCATTTGATTTGAAACAGATTCACAAGACCCATATGAATCAAAATGCCTTAACCCTTTACCAAACGACACATTTTGGACTTTCCCAATTTGAAAGAGGTAGCAGACGACAATTAAATTATAATGAAATCTGAAGGAAATGATCAGGTTGGGTAGAAATAATTGTGATAAAAGGTGAAATTGCTCATCTTGAGCAATTTCTTTCTTTATCACAATTATTTATAAAGTCGTCAGCTACAAACCTGTAAAATCCTGTTAGTGTTTGGTAAAGGGTTAATAATCTCTGGTTCCTTCTTAAGAGCCTTTCACACATTTATAACAAATACAATAGTAGCATCTTTCTTTGTAAAGAATCATCTCAAAATATAACAACGGCTGTTTGTAAAACATGCATGCCCGCCATATGGGATGTCAGTTGTAGTGGCAGCCATTGTGTAAATACGTTATTTGGCACTGTGACCTTAACCTTTGACCTAGTGACCTAAAAATCAATAGGGGTCATCTGCGAGTCATGATCAATGAACCTATGAAGTTTCATGATCCTAGGCGTATTAGCTTTCTTGAGTTATCATCCAGAAACCATTTTACTGTGTAAAGTCACTGTGACCTTGACCTTTGACCTAGTGACCTGAACGTCAATAGGGGTCATATGCGAGTCATGATTAATGTACCTATGAAGTTTCATGATCCTAGGCGTAAGCCTTCTTGAGTTATCATCCGGAAACCATTTTTCTAAGTTGAGTCACCGTGACCTTGACCTTTGACCTGAAAATCAATAGGGGTCATCCGCGAGTCATGATCAATGTACCTATGAAGTTTCATGATCCTAGGCATAAGCGTTCTTGAGTTATCATCCAGAAACCATTTTACTATTTTGGGTCACCGTGACCTTGACCTTTGACCTAGTGACCTAAAAATCAATAGGGGTCATCTGCAAGTCATGATCAATGTACCCATGAAGTTTCGTGATCCTAGGCATAAGCGTTCTTGAGTTATCATCCGGAAACAATTTTACTATTTCGGGTAACCGTGACCTTTGACCTAGTGACATAAAAATCAATAGGGGTCATCTGCTAGTCATGATCAATATACCTATGAAGTTTCATGATCCTATGCATAAGCGTTCTTGAGTTATCATCCGGAAACCATTTTACTATTTTGGGTCACCGTGACCTTGACCTTTGACCTAGTGACCTGAAAATCAATAGGGGGTCATCTGCGAGTCATGAACAAATTTGGTAGAGGACTATTAGATATCACTACATAACAAATTTAGTAGCCCTAGGCTCTATAATTATGAACAAGAAGATTTTTAAAGTTTGCACAAAATAGGCCTTATTTTAAGCATATGTTCATTTTTGTGACCCCCAGGGCAGGGTCAAATTTATCCCCAGGGGCATAATTTGAACAAACTAAGTAGAAACCTATTAGATGTCACTACATACCAAATTTGGTAGAAATAGGCCCAATAGTTATGGACAGAAGATTTTTAAAGTTTGCACAAAATGGACCCAATATAAACATATGTTCAATTTTGTGACCCCTGGTGAACGGTCAAATTTGATCCCAGGGGCTTAATTTGAACAAACTTGGTAGAGGACTATTAGATGTCATTACATACCAAATTTGGTAGCCCTATGCCATACAGTTATGGACAAGAAGATTTTAAAAGTTTGCACAAAACAGGCCTTATATAAGCAAATTTTCAATTTTTTTGAGCCCCCGGGGCAGGGTCAAATTTGACCCCAGGGGCATAATTTGAAGAAACTTGGTCCAGGACTATAAGATGTCACTACATACTAAATTTGGTAGCCCTAGGCCCAATGGTTATGGACGATAAGATTTTTAAAGTTTTCACAAAATAGGCCTCATATATGCAAATTTTCAATTTTTTGACCCCCCAGGGCAGGGACAAATTTGACCCCAGGGGCATAATTTAAAGAAACTTGGTAGAAGACTATAAGATGTCACTATATACCAAAATTGGTAGCCCTAGGCCCTATGGTTATGGACAATAAGATTTCTAAAGTTTTCACAAAATAGGCCTTATATAAGCAAATTATCAATTTTTTGACCCCCCGGGGCAGGGTCAAATTTGACCCCAGGGGCATAATTTGAAGAAACTTGGTAGAGGACTATAAGATGTCACTACATACTAAATTTGGTAGCCCTAGGCCCAATGGTTATGGACGAGAAGATTTTTAAAGTTTTCACAAAATAGGCCTTATATAAGCAAATTTTCAATTTTTTGACCCCCCCGGAGCAGGGTCAAATTTGACCCAAGGGGCATAATTTGAAGAAACTTGGTAGAGGACTATAAGATGTCACTACATACCAAATTTGGTAGCCCTAAGCCCAATGGTTATGGACGAGAAGATTTTTCGGCGTAAGCTGAATAAGCCAGCTTTTCACCCTGACTTGACCTTTGTAAGTGTCCAATAATACTCAAATAAAATTTCCCGCGGCTAGGTACGAATGAATACACTTCATTTATTCCATTGGCTGATTTGAGTATAACACCAGAACATTGGAAACATATCCGCGTCTTTGTAACACTGTTTTACTGCATGAAACAATTTTATCTCTAATGAAAAGGCCCAATAGATAGAACAGTTTTACAATCAATTTTCGACATAAATACAGTTTGTGCGTTCACCTTTTATTTTCAGAGAATTACCAGCGCAAAAGCGTTTAACTAAAGGCTATGTTGTCATATTTAGTACTTACTTGCATTGCATTTCAACCCGCGAGGTTTCGGGTCAATACGCGGTCATTTTGTGAAAGTCAGAGTTTATATACAGTTCATCACCGGAGTTCGCAAAAGGGGTTGCGATCATTGTGTCTTACTGACAATAACGTAGTGACTGTAATGCATTGCATTCCAATCCGCAAGGTATCAAGGTCAGTTTGCGGTCAGTTGCAGAAATCTTTATATAAACGCCGTCTCGTAAACTTTGTGCACTTGAAGTCTGTTTTGATCAGAAAGATACTAAATAAAGATATTCGGCGATATTATTGTGGTATGTCAATCATCGATTTTTAATATGGTTTCAAAATTTGCATGATAAGGACCAATTTTGATAAAATTAATTAGAAATATTTATCCATTTAGACCAGTTTATTAAGCATGACCACAATAATTCGCTATACTATAATTATGCAATTAAATAAGATTCGAGTATTGCCGGCTGACCTATATGCACTCGTTTATTTTCATGTTTCTTGTGTTTTTCTATTCTGTAAATATAGATATCTGAGTAATAATATCACATAAAGCAAAATAAGCCACGAAATCTGGCGCAACACCCCGTAATTGATTTGCTTATGATGTAGCTAACAACTGCGCAGAAAAAAGGCATCCGCTACTTTTTATCTCATAGAGATAACTTTTGATCGTTCATAAACATCGACCACAATCAACGCCGTATATCTTTTTTAAAGATATTTCTTGTTTAAAGTTTTCACAAAATAGGCCTTATATAAGCAAATTTTCAATTTTTGACCCCCCTGGGCAGGGTCAAATTTGACCCCAGGAGCATAATTTTAACAAATTTGGAAGAGGTTCACCCCAGGAACATTCCTGAGAAATTTCATCAGAATTGGACCAGTAGTTTAGGTGGTGGTGGTGGTGGTGGTGGTGGTGGTGGTGGTGGTGGTGGTGGTGGTGGTGGTGGTGGTGGTGGTAGCAGAAGAAATAGTAGTAGTAGTAGTAGTAGTAGTAGTAGTAGTAGAAGTAGTAGTAGTAGTAGTAGTAGTAGTAGAAGTAGTAGTAGTAGTAGTAGAAGTAGTAGTAGAAGTAGTAGTAGTAGTAGTAGTAGTAGTAGTAGTAGTAGTAGTAGTAGTAGTAGTAGTAGTAGAAGTAGTAGTAGAGTAGTAGTAGAAGTAGTAGTAGAGTAGTAGTAGTAGTAGTAGTAGTAGTAGTAGTAGTAGTAGTAGTAGTAGTAGTAGTAGTAGTAGTAGTAGTAGTAAAACAGTAGTAGTAGTAGTAGGTGGTGGTAGCAGAAGAAATAGTAGTAGTAGTAGTAGAAGTGGTAGTAGTAGTAGTAGTAGTAGTAGTAGTAGTAGTAGTAGTAGTAGTAGTAGTAGTAGTAGTAGTAGTAGTAGTAGTAGAAGTAGTAGTAATAGTAGTAGTAGTAGTAGTAGTAGTAGTAGTAGTAGTAGTAGAAGTAGTAGTAGTAGTAGTAGTAGTAGTAGTAGTAGTAGTAGTAGTAGTAGTAGAGTAGTAGTAGAAGTAGTAGTAGTAGTAGTAGTAGTAGTAGTAGTAGTAGTAGTAGTAGTAGTAGTAGTAGTAGTAGTAGTAGTAGTAGCAGTAGAAGTAGTAGTAGTAGTAGAAGTAGTAGTAGTAGTAGTAGTAGTAGTAGTAGTAGTAGTAGTAGTAGTAGTAGTAGTAGTAGTAGTAGTAGTAGTAGTAGTAGTAGCAGCAGCAGCAGCAGCAGCAGCAGCAGCAGTAGTAGTAGTAGTAGTAGTAGTAGTAGTAGTATGCATTACAAAAATGCTGTTAGCCTTACATTTGGTAAAATTATATTACAAGGGAGTCAAATCTGTAACAATAAATTTAAACTTATTGCATTTGTTTCCCCTGTAGTGTATTACCTCCCCTGTCCTACTTATATTTATATTAATCAACAAAATTAAACATTAACACAATATTTAATATACAAAATATACAAAAAATCTCATATTCTGATAATATTTTTACTGATCCACTGTATTTTACTAAAAGGATGATGTTTCATTGGACTGATAATTATAGAGTTAGGATTACAGACCAGTTGCTTCAGTAATATTGTTCAGAGTGTGCCCTGTTGGCCGCGTATGCATTCTTGAATTATCATTCAAAAACCATTTTACTATTTCGAGTCACGGTGACCTTGACCTTTGACCTAGTGACCTCAAAATCAATAGGGGTCATCTGCGAGTCATGATCAATGTACCTATGAAGTTTCATGATCCTAGGCCCAAGCGTTCTTGAGTTATCATCCGGAAACCACCTGGTGGACGGACGTACCGACATGAGCAAAGCAATATACCTCCTCTTCTTCGAAGGGGGGCATAAAAAGTTAACGCACAGACGCACGCACGGACGCACGACGGACACAGGACCATGACATAAGCCCCGCTGGCCTCTGGCCAGTGGAGGTAAAAATGCCCCGCCCCCTGGCGGCCATGTTTTTCCACCAACCAGCATCATTTTCTAACTCGTCCAAGATATAATTGGGATGAATCTTCTGATCAAGTTTCATCGGACAATAAATGTGGCCTCTAGAGTGTTAACAAGATTTTACTATATCCATATATAGCCATATAAGGAAAAATGCCCCGCCCCTTGGCAGCCATGTTTTTCAAGCAAAAGTTACCATTTTTGAACTCATTTCAAGATATCATTGGGACACATCATCTGAGCAATTTCATGAAGATCGGAAAATAAATGTGGCCTCTAGAGTGTTTACAAGGTTTTACTATAGCAATATAACGAAAAATGGCCCGCCCCCTGGCGGCCATGTTTTTCAACCAACCGGCATCATTTTTGAACTCGCCCAAGATATTATTGGGATAAATCTTCTGACCAAGTTTCATGAAGATTGGACAATAAATGTGGTCTCTAGAGTGTGAACAAGATTTTACTATAGCCATATAAGGAAATATGCCCCGCCCCTTGGCAGCCACGTTTTTCAATCAAACATAACCATTTGAACTCATCCAAGATATCATTGAGACCAATCTTTTGACCAAATTTCATGAAGATTGGACAGTAAATGTGGCCTCTAGAGAGTTAACAAGGCAAATGTTGACGGCGCACGACGCACGATGGACGACGGACAAAAGGCGATCACAAAAGCTCACCATGAGCACGTTGTGCTCAAGTGAGCTAAAAATCTGACGAATGTTTGCTGGGGCATTCCGGACGGGGATCTCCAACATGCATACCAAAGTATGTTATCTGCTGCATTTTGGCACTTTAAAATAAACATGTGCAGCAGTTTTTTTGTCTGAAAATTTAAAGTTGAAGTGTCATTGCATGATTTCAATGGGTCAAGATTTACTCACTATATGCATTTATTCAAATATACACTTGCTTTCAAACTGATTATCTCTCAGTCTTAAATACCACATGTACCAAGTTTGAACACTGATATTGAGCTACAGCACATAAGCTGTTGTTACACTTTCCATGCATGGAACATTACATTGCCAACAACAGCAAGATTTGTGCGCTCTTTTTTGCATGAATGTCTTATTATGTACAACAAGAAATATCTTTAAAAAAGATATACGGCGTTGATTGTGGTCGATGTTTATGAACGATCAAAAGTTATCTCTATGAGATAAAAAGTAGCGGATGCCTTTTTTCTGCGCAGTTCTTAGCTACATCACAAGCAAATCAATTATAGGGTGTTGCGCCAGATTTCGTGGCTTATTTTGCTTTAAGTGATATTATTACTCAGATATCTATATTTACAGAATAGAAAAACACAAGAAACATGAAAATAAACGAGTGCATATAGGTCAGCCAGCAATACTCGAATCTTATTTAATTGCATAATTATAGTATAGTGAATTATTGTGCTCATGCTTAATTAACTGGTCTAAATGGATAAATATTTCTAATTAATTTTATCAAAATTGGTCCTTATCATGCAAATGTTGAAAACATATTAAAAATCGATAATTGACATACCACAATAATATCTCCGAATATCTTTATTTAGTATCTTTCTCATCTAAACAGACTTCAAGTGCACAAAGTTTACGAGACGGCGTTTATATAAAGATTTCTGCAACTGACCGCAAACTGACCTTGATACCTTGCGGATTGGAATGCGATGCATTAAAGTTAGGTAACAATTCTCTGCTGAAACGACGGCTTGTTTACGCCAACTGTACACGACCAAGGCAACAGCTGTGCCTAAAATATTGATATATCGACAAAGCGACTAAACGAACTATTTACTCCATCAGACAAAAATTCCTTCAATGAAAAGATCGCAACCCCTTCTGCGAACTCCGTTGATGAACTGTATATAAACTCTGTCTTTCACATACTGGCCGCAAATTGACCCGAAACCTCGCGGGTTGAACTGCAATGCAAGTAAGTACTAAATATGAGAATATAGCCTTCAGTATAAACCCTTTTGCGCTGGTATTTCTCTGAAAATAAAAGGTGAACGCACAAACTGTATTTATGTCGAACATTGATTGTAAAACTGTTCTATCTATTGAGCCTTTTCATTAGAGATAAAATTGTTTCATGCAGTAAAACAGTGTTACAAAGAAACGGATATGTTTCCAATATTCTGGTGTTATACTCAAATCAGCCAATGGAATAAATGAAGTGTATTCATTCGTACCTAGCCGCAGGAAATTTTATTTGAATATTATTGGACTCTTACAAAGGTCAAGTCAGGGTGAAAAGCTGGCTTAATACAGCTTACGCCAAATAAAAAGTGTTGACTGTAATTATGTCCTTCAGCCTGATTGATTGTGGCTTATGGGTCTCACAGTAAATTGTCAGGATTTTCAGTGAAGTAAAGGTAGCTTTGATCATTTGTACACCAATTTAAGTGGGTATGGTTTCGCAAATTAAAAAGACATAAAGGATAAGCTTTCACAGCAGTGTTGTCAATCAACTGCAGTCAGCTTATAAATTAACAAGGGAATCGTCACAAAAAAAGGTTTTCAATTTGAAAAAAAAAAAGTCTGATAAAGGGAGACAATTCAAAATGTGCATTGTTACTGATTGTTCCTAGTTACCCCCCTTGTGTCAAATTCAATCTATTTTTAGTCGTGTTGACCTTGATTTCAATTTGAAAACAAGAGATGTGTTTGTCAAAAACACTATGCCCCCTACTGCACCGCTTTGATTTATTTAATGTTTTTTTATCATTTGGCAGGTACAGATAATTTTTACAAGGGAAGTAATATTTTTTAAAGGCATATAATAAATAATATAACTTCCCTTGTAAAAATGATCTGTACCTTCCAAATGATAAATACAAACATCTCCCTTTAAAGCTTGTTACTTCCCTTGGATTTGTTTTTTTTTTACCTTTGACCTTGAAGGATGACCTTGACCTTTCACCACTCAAAATGTGAATCTTCATGAGATACACATGCATTCCAAATAACAAGTTGCTATCTTCAATATTGCAAGAGTTATGGCCAATGTTAAAGTTTTCGGACGGGCGGACAGAAAGACAGACAGACTGACGGACAGCTCAACTGCTATATGCCACCCTATCAGGGGCATAAAAAAAGTCTGATAAAGGGAGACAATTCAAAATGTGCATTGTTACTGATTGTTCCTAGTTACCCCCTTGTGTCAAATTCAATCTATTCAATCTATTTTTAGTCGTGGCAACCTTGACCTTCGAGATATTGACGTTATTCTTTTGCATGAACAAATTTACAGCATAATTTTAAAATCTCACAATGAATGACATAGTTATGGCTCAGACAAGATTATTTAGGCCATTTTCGACCTTTGAACTCAAAGTGTGACCTTGACGTTAAAGATATCGACGTTATTCTTTCGCATGACACACTGTCCAATGATGGTGAACAAATGTGCCAAATGATTTTAAAATCTCACAATGAACGACATAGTTATGGCCTGGACAAACATTTTCCGCCACCCACCACCCTGGCCGCCCGCCTGCCGACATTCGCCAATCTAATTACCAGTTCGGAAAATCTGGTTAAAAATGTATGCTTTCACCAAAACATTGGTTCTAAGGGCAATCAAAGCGTTGAACTATTTCAGGCGCCCCAGGTATGTTAAAGACACACTTTGATTGAACCTGTCCTGCATTGCTAAAACAGAATGGGGAAGCCCATGAGTAATAATGAGCTCAAACTTGACAACATATGATCACACTTTGCATGTCACCGGACATACACTGACTTAATTGAATAGCTCAGGTGAGGTAATAAAATTAAATGTATACTTTTTTTGTAGAGTAAATTAAGATATACAACACACACAAATATGTATTTATCTATGATATAATATTTATATTAAGTCATCTTATCTATCTAATGTAGAGGTTTCTAATTGTATTACTATATGTTTTTTAATTCATTTTTGACATACATTGTTTAAAACATATTGACATAAATATTGACATATTCTTTAAAGACTTACAAACAATAGTATGCTGTATGCATATATAAAAACATTCTTGAGATTTAACAAAGTCTAGATAATGGAATTCTAAATTTTAAACTGATCTAAAGACAGATCAACCAAAAATACTGACTAGTTCATTGATAATACAATGCTGCTAGTTAAAACATTATTATCATCAAGCAAATAATCACTAACACAGATCTCTCACAATATAACTTAATATATGGGCTGTGCTCTGTGAAAAGGGGGTTTAATGCATGTGCGTTAAGTGTTGTTCCAGGTTAACCTGTGCAGTCCGCACAGGCTAATCAGGGATGACACTTTAATTATGAACATGTATTAAACCCCCTTTTTACAGAGCACGGCCCATATATAAATATTAAATCCAAAACTTGTACATGTTTAATTAAGCACAATGTCAATTTCATTAAATACAACTTTCAATTCCTTTTAAAGAACCAACCAACAATATCTTTCAATTAACACAAATATATTATACTTATTGCACACTCTTACTGCAAATGATTGATAAACAAGAAAGATCAACAAATAGTGACTAAAACATTTCTTCAAAATAACAATCAAAATCTGCCATTCAAATAAAACCTTATGAATTTACCAAAGTAGTAGCATAAAAACAGCTTGTTTTGGTATTCATTTAAATGCAATCTCACAGATTAATCTACATTGTCTCTAAGCCAGGACGGTGGTGTACTAATAACAGGTAAATAAGTTCAACACAGCAGGTCAATTCTGCCTAATCTATCACAAAGAGATCTGCATGACCTTCAACTTAAAATGGATTTAATAAGAGACTCTTACACAATTAAATGCATCAATGAACTTGCTTTAAACAAATCAAACTTGTCTTTTAAATAAGTAGTCATCAATGTTTTATATACTTAAGTACTTCTATAATTAGCAATCAAGTAAAAGTGTAAATACATTTTAATTTATAAACTATAATTAGAAATAAAGTATAACGCATCTAATGATGAAACTGACATCGTCCTTACACAAAATACTTTTAAAGTAACATCACCAAACCTGGTAGCATTCACAAGGTTTCACAATCTGGAACCTGCCCTAACAACTGAAGCCATGTTTCTTCAACAAACCACAATCATTTGTGTCTTGTTCTGACAAAACTGGGCATAATGCATGTGCGTAAAGTGTTGTCCCAGATTAGCCTGTGCAGTCCGCACAGGCTAATCAGGGACGACACTTTCCGCTTTAATGGTATTTTTAGTTTCAAGAAACTCCCTCCTTACCGAAAATCAAGTTTAGGCGGAAAGTGTCGTCCCTGATTAGCCTGTGCAGACTGCACAGGCTAATCTGGGACGACACCTTACGCACATGTATTATGCCCAGTTTTATCAGAACAAGACACATTTTCAACCTCATCCCAGATATACCATAACACAAAGTTAGCTACATGATGGGAACTGCCCAGTCGACTTGACTAAAGGGGTTGTTTATCTTCGGGACTTCTGTTAAAAACCATTGCCCGAGCACACTGCTTAACATAATAACTCTGCAGTTAAAAAGGTCGTATACGGCCTTATGGTCAGCCCGATTTCAATGGGCTGAAACCATGTAAACAATATGGGACTTTGCAGTGTTGGTTCGGTGCTTAAATAGAAATCTAATCAGTTAAAAATATAATAGTAAAAATATTTACAAAGTGTTCAAAACGAGATACTCAACAAAAAACTGTGCATGTATAACCTTGCTAAGAGAGCAGTTTTCCTATTGGTTGACTGGTTGACTCATGATTTTAAGAAGACTGAAACCATATCCCACAAATTCAACTTCTTTAATTTGACCTAGTGACCTAGATTATGACCCATGTCATCCTTTCCACAATTGGCCAAGATATTTTTGGGACTAAAGTTGGAACAAAGTTTTGTTACCACTGTAAAATAAATAAATAAACAAGCTTTTTCTTTAATTTTACATATTAAACTATTTTTTTACCCTACATGAACCAATCTATCATTAGGACAAATGACAAAAGATCTGACCAACATCAATGACAACTACGCAATAAATCTAGCCACATAAGTGTTTACAAGCTTTTCTCTTTAATTTTAACCTAGTGCTACAGTTTAACACCCCATGTTACCAAGTTTCAAACTCAGCCCAGATAAAAATTAGACAAAAGTTCTCACCAAGTTTAATGAAGAGGCCAAAAAATTAATGCATCTTCTATTAAGTATTTACAAGCTTTTTCTTTCATTTGACCTAGTTAAGTGATAGATCACCTCATGTAACCTCTACACTGTTCACAAGCTTTGTCTTCATTTTGACCTAGTGACCTTGTTCTTTACCCCACTTTACCCAGTTTTAAATCAAATTTTTCTTACTCCAAAACGGATTGACCTACTTGTATTTTTTAGTTAGCAATTTCAATCAGAGCCGTTGTTTTATTAGCCTATTATCCAATAGAAACTCAGCTTTTTTAACAGCGTTAGGCACAGTCATTATGTTGTTTATATTGAGTATTGCTTTTATAACGCCTTTAATTAATTATAAGTAAAGCTATTTTTAAATTAATAAATTTTTATTAAAGCACCGCATAAATACTGCAAAGTATCCTATTTTATAAATGGTACAGCCCAGTAAAATCGGGCTGTCCATATTATGGCCGTTTTCGACCTTTTTAAAGCAGAGTTTTATGTTAAGCAGTGTGCTCAGGCAATGGTTTTTTAACCGAAGTCCTGAGGGTAAACAACCCCATTAGTCAGTTTTAAACCCAGCCAAGCTCTCAGATGATATATCATTGGGTCAAATGTTCTGACCAAATTGACCCTAATGTGTTTGCAAGGTTTTTCTTTAATTTTACCTTATGACCTTGTTTTTGACCCCACATCTCCCAGTTAGAAACTAGGCTAAGATCTGATTTGGGCCAAGCTTCTGATAGAGTTTAATATTTATTGGGCATTCAATGCGTCCTATTGTAAGTTCACACGGTTTTTACTTGAATTTGACTTAGTTTTCATCCACGCATGACCCAGTTTTAAACTCAGCTGTTAGTAGTACATTTCAAAATATCTGTTAACAAGTCCTTTAAATCTTGGATAGTGGCCATAACAGGAGATGAGACATGACCATCGTCTGACCCTCCTTTTCAAGATCCTACATCACCTTGTAGATGTAGATCCCGGATCTATCCTATCACAGGGCGACTCAAGAACCAGGGAAAAATCAAGATTGCAGCAGGCAACCCCACAATCCACTGTCTACAATAACTCGTTCTATCCCAGAACGATAAACCAGTGGAACCAGCTGCCGACCCTTGTCACTGACTCCACCTGTCTAGAAGGGTTTAAGACTGCTCTGGCCCAGCTCAGAGCCTCACCCTCTAGGACAGCGTAACCAGCCAACGCCTGTTCATAGTTTTAACCATCTTTTAGATTTTTAAATGGGTAAAGACCCAGTGGCTGTCTCATCACTCAGTTAGGTCAACCATACAGTCTAGTCCAAATAATTAGACGTAAGCTACCCCGCGATGTAAATCGACCTCATATTTATAGGAGTACCATACAGTCTATCAAAACTCCTGACCTTTACCGGAAGAAGATTTTAATCGTTTAGTGTAACCTCTTAACACATCCGAAAACTATAGCAGTTTTGAGTAGACTTATTGTTTTTTAAAATGAACGTCACAAACAGTTGAATCACAACAAATTTGTGTAATTTAAATTGTTTAATTCTACAATATTTCATGTTATGAATACGACAATAACCTTTGCGTGCACAAACGCAAATAGTATTGCAGTGCATCGACAGTGACTTATTCGCGATTATTACACCTAAACTAAAATTTTACTCAAAGGGAGATCACTTTAAAAATAAAATGGTGGATAAAAGAAGGTTTAGCTGACGTGTACATCATAGTTTTGAAAATGCAGTATCTAAAACGCATAATTATGACTAAATATCTAGCCGTTTCTCTCCTGATAATTTCAGCAAATGTAGCGTTTGCAGATAAGATTTCAGACCTTCGTCTTTGTGCATCAAGAGGCTGTGATGGTAAGCCGGTTTGAGAAATGTTGACATGATCATTATTAAATAGAACTGTCAATTCGTTGCTAATTCTGTTCCTTCTTTCTCTCATCAGTCTGGAACAGATATTGCATTAACATCATCTCTACTGTTGTATCATCCTGTTGTATCATCATACAAAGGTGACAAATAATGTAGTTGTCTCTTCTAGTTTTAATTTCATAATAACTTAATCCCTTGTGTGCTACATGATCATGCAGGGGTGGCAAAATCAAATGTCCGAGTTGCCCGAGTCGTACATTTGCCTGTATTGTATTAAAGCCGTAATTAAGTTTTACAAAACCGGATGTTGACATTGTCAGTGCTATTTGCAGAGCAATCAAGCTAAAATACAGGCACTCACCTGTGCAGTTACTCCTATAAATATGAGGTCGATTTACATCGACCTCATATCGTTTAACGTTATTTTGCAATAGCATCGTTCCGACATGAATTCATGTCGGAAGCTTTAACGGTATCAAATTCATATAACAGCACAGAATAATCATGCAATAAATTATTAAACATAAAATATAAACATTATTTTACTAATTGCATTAGAAAAATGTTTATACAAACTTACAAGTAATGATAGTCCAGACCTTAAAACACTACCACTGTTCAAATTCCATATTGTTGCCATATAGCACTGTGTAAATTGAAAGTTGCATAATGTTACCTCATTGGTCGGTTATAAATACATTGTTTCTCTATGTATAGTATTCGATTTAGACGAAAATAATAACTTACGTGGAATGTCATATTAGTTTTCCATTAAAACTTTGATCTTGCTGTGTGTGTTTATGGACGTTATTAATTATGTTATACTTATTTTTGTATTTCATTAAGAATTAGAACGTGTAGCCCTTTTTGTTAACTGTTTTTAGCAAACGATTCGCGGCTTAATAAGACACGGAAAATAGTTAAAGCGACACTTTCATTTAAAGGTTTAATGTGAACAATATTAAATGAAACCTTTTTTGGTATTAATATATTTTATTGACATGTTAAATTCGATACTTGAAAAGGTGTTTAGTCTTTAAAAAGATGTCGCTGATATTGTTAATTTCAATAACTGTTAATATGCTTAATGTTGTGTAAGAAATTGAATAGTTTCACTGAGTTTTATTCCCGCCTAAAATCCGATATCGTAAAACGCACAACGGTTAAGAATAAGGTCTAAATAAGTTTAAGTATTCAGATCTGAATATCAGCAGCTGTGCCAGCTGGGAGCCCCGTTTTGGCTTTAACAACCGCAAGCGAAACAACATACTTTTTTAAGTCTTGCACTTAGACTCCATGATCACAAGTATAGGTCCCTGCTGTGGCGTATGACACCATAGTGTTATTTAGTATTGGTCGGCACAGTATCTGATCATAACGAGACAATTGGTTTGTGCTGAACACAGGGGCAATAAAACCACAGATCTATCAAAAAACAAGATTATTGAGATATCTTTTATTGAACACCGCGATAAAAATGCTCAAACCACGGACTCTAGATTACACGGATAAGAAACATGGCAACATTCTCAGAATCATCACTGCTATATGTGTAATCACCTAACAATTCGTCTAAAAATAATTTATATATTTGAGTTGAAGACGATGTACTGTTGTATAAGTCTGAATAAACTATCTGTCTGCCTGTCTAAATCAAAGCCGTCATCGTCCCAGTGAAAAAAAAATCTGATTTTGAATAGTTGAACATGATGCCCTTATGTCAAAATACGAAATGACCCGCGTAACACCGACCGTGATTTTCAAGAATCTTTAATAAATTGATAATTTAAGGTAAATAACATTTCATATAATTATACATAATTCCCTCGTTGATAATTAACAGCAAACGATGAATGTTTTTGACACCCATTTTATTTCAAGTATGCATGCAAAGCCGAATAAAATCGAGAGGGTCCGCTATATACGCTGTTTCATCATAAATTTAACACCCTTGCTGTGTTATAAACAAGAGCTGAAATAGTTAATTTATTAAGATTTATTTATAATAAGCTTTATTGATATGTTTCGTGAACAAAATACTACAATATATCATAAAAAATATAATAATCATGGCAAAGGAAATTCAATGGCCGGTTTCTAAACAAAAGCATAATCGCCAAGACCGTAGCATCAGTTCAGTGCGTTAGGAACTCGCGCTACTTTCTTCCGCCTTCATTCCTTAATTACTTTCGTTTTTAAACAATTTTTTTTCTATCGTATACAGAATTCTATTCTCCTAAGCAAGATGTAATTTTTAAAACTGAACTCCAAATATAAACGCTACAAATTGGTATTAAGTACGAACATGTCAACCGTAAATCTAGATTCTAAAACTCCAAAACGGTATGATGTTTGCAAAAGTTAAAGTTATAACTCACCGGGCTGTCGAAATCAGAAGAACGCTACAAATTGGTATTAAGTACGAACATGTCAACCGTAAATCTAGATTCTAAAACTCCAAAACGGTATGATATTTGCAAAAGTTAAAGTTATAACTCGCCGGGCTGTCGAAATCAGAAGAACGCTACAAATTGGTATTAAGTACGAACATGTCAACCGTAAATCTAGATTCTAAAACTCCAAAACGGTATGATATTTGAAAAAGTTAAAGTTATAACTCGCCGGGCTGTCGAAATCAGAAGAAAAACTTAATATATATTTATATATCTGTTTACTACGTAACGTAAGCTTTCTAATGATATATAATTTGTCAAAATCGGCCGAGAAATGAAACTATAATTCAATAAAAGACGTGAGTGGGTACATCAAAATGTATAACCTCGGCGCTTCGCTGTACGCTAATTGTACAAAATCGATAGCCACAATACGGCAAAACGCGCGGTGGTAAAACATAAAATGTGTATTTCTTGTGTTTATCTCGCTATAAATCCATTAATAACAACGGGAATATACTAAAACGTATATTTTTGAAAGAGGAATTAATAAGCAACAAGATAACGTATAAACCAATAAAATCGGATGAATAGTTTTTGCATAAGATTGAATTTACTACAGTAAGGGTCAAATACTCGATTCATCTCCTAACAATATACACTCCGTGATACAACTGGTAGTTTTAACACACACATATAGGTTCCATTTAATTTAAGAGTACAGAAAGCTAAAAAGTGATGTGGTTTGTTGTACAACAACAATTGGTTATGTGTAACCTATTCAAAAAATAATTTCGTTCAAGATAATTCAATGTAATTCTATAAACGACAAACACACGAAGTGTGTTGTGTATGTTTATTTTTAAAAATGTACATAAGTGGTTTAAAAGCACAATTTTTACACATTTAAGAGGTAATCGCTCACATATATGTCTAATTAATGATAATTTTATGCATTAGCAAAGATTTAACGAGAAAAACTGAAGTTTTAGTTGAACTCAATTTGCTATAGGAAAACGACGGTAGCCGTTTAGACGTAAGCGGGGTAGCTTACGTCTAATTATTTGGACTACTGTGCAGTGATCTCTCTTATTCTATAAGAGACCCGGAGCATGCCGAATTTTCAAGATTCTGCATGACTGTTAGGCAGTGTACAGACTGGTTTCTTTATTTTTACAATCAGGCGGAAATAAAAGCATCGAACTTAGATAATAAAAACTGGGTCTACCTTGTTATTTCAGACAAATTTAACGGTAATGATTGAATTAAAAAAAATAATCTTCAACAATGGAGCAGAAACCCGAAGCTTTGAGCAGTCCACCCCCCCCCCCCCCCCCCCCAAAAAAAAAGAAAGATTTAATTCTGGCTACCAAAACT
This sequence comes from Dreissena polymorpha, assembly GCF_020536995.1. Classification (NCBI taxonomy): domain Eukaryota; kingdom Metazoa; phylum Mollusca; class Bivalvia; order Myida; family Dreissenidae; genus Dreissena; species Dreissena polymorpha. Next base: position 23,519,821 of record NC_068357.1, read on the forward strand.
TAAAATGTCGCTTTTATTATTTTTGACTCGCGCGACTTTATAGTTATGGACCAACCCCAGGGGTGGTGAAATCTCAAAAAACTATACTTGTCCACGGACAACCATTTAGGAAATTTAACTTTTCCGTTGCTGAACTACACTTGTCCGTTAATGTTTATATAAATTATAAACGCATTTATTGATTAATGTAAAACAATGTGGAATATACCAAAATGAGTATGATTTGCTAGTTTTGTTTATAGTTGTATTTCAATAGTACATTCATTATAGCAGTATATTATAAACAATATAAAGACTTTCTAAAACTTTTAATCTTGCAAAGCAAGTGTTATTAAAACATGTGTTGAACATAAGTACATCGTAATATTAACAAATTAAACTAGTCCAATATGTCGACCTCATCAGACTGAGGCTTTGCCCCGCTACTGGTAGCAATTTGTTTATCATCAACTGGTAACCATTGAAAATCTGTGAGCCAAGTTTCTTGAAAAGTTTTGGTGCGTTTACTTAGATCATATTTTTTATCATAACCTTTCTTAGTTTTTTTGGGAGGTGGACTGCTCAAAGCTTCGGGTTTCTGCTCCGTTGTTGAATATTTAAAAAACTAAATGTTCCATTTTTACCATTAAAGTCGTCTTAAATAACAAGGTAGACCGTGTTTTGATTATCTTACTTTGATACTTTTTATTTCCGTCAGATTGTAAAAATAAAGAAACCAGTCTGTACACTGTCTAACAGTCGGGCCGAATGTTTATAATGCGGCATGCTCCTGGTCTCTTATAGAATAAGGGAGATCACTGCGCAGAAGAGTGCCCGTATTTTAGCTTGATTGCACCACAAATAGCACTGACAATGTAATCGCATGTCAACATCCGGTTTTGTGAAACTTAATTACGGCTTTAATACAATGTATTTTTTTGTATACCTGGACCCGACTTTTAAAAAACTTGTTGTCCACGGACAACTTCATTGAAAAAAAATCAGTTGCCCAGACAAGCAAATGTACGACTCGGGCAACTCAGACATTTGATTTCGCCACCCCTGAACCCCATTAGGAAAGTCAACCAGAAATTCCCGAAAGTTGACAGTTAACAAAGACTGGTCCAAAACAGCTTTTAAATGCAGTTATTGGCCAAAATCAACCACTTGATCGGAAAGATTGACATTTTTCAGATTTAACTGATATATTCTTTCACAAAATACTATCTTAAACATTTAAAATTTATCTATTCTGCTCTTACATATCGAGAAAAACAGCGATGTGACAGACTTTCTTGAAATGCTAATCTCCCGAGATTTCACGGTCATATGACGTTATTTCTATTTTTAGTAACATACCATGTACTCAAGTGTTTTCAAACTCAGAATGACATTTCCCGGCATTTTAGATTATTCTGGCTTGTTTTGTAAACAAATTGTAGTGTAAATACAAACTCAAAGTAAATATTATTTTAAACTACCTGATTCACACTGAAATCAGTCTTATAATCCACCAGGCGTAAGTTGTTAATCACAAATAATGATTTCAGAAAACGAAAGTAATGTTTACAATTTCAGCATAAAATGTCAAGGTCGATCCAAGAATCCAAATGAAAACTCGACACGTGACAAATCGACAATGGCGTCAAAATTGTGAATTTCAGACTGATGAGAGTTATTTTCATCTATTGTAAGATGCATTTGAAACATTTGAACCTTAAAATATTCCTCGATGCAGTAATTTATATTCATTCGCCAATATAGGCAGAAATGTATCCAAGAAAATGAGCATTCTTTGCTTTATAGCGTGACATAAATATGTTACGACTCTGGTTGACTTTCGATACGGGGTTGGCTTCAGCGTACAGGTATGTCAATACTATATAAACTGTATGCTGAAGTTTCTTTAGCTATAAAGATAATGATAAAAAATATGATCTAAATAAATGCATTAGAACTTTTCAAGAAACTTGGCTAAAAGATTTTCCATGGTTACGAGTTGATGATAATCAAATTGCTACATGTAAAATATGTAAGCAGTTCCCCCCTTTTGGCCATACTATTACTAAGTGTGGACTTTACACTGGAATGACTTTTCATGAGCAGACAAGATTGTTAATCATAAGGGCATCTTGTCTGCTCATGAAAAAAGTGCCTAACAGACGTCTTGTCAACTAAAAAGTGATCAAGAAAAATTGAAATTAAGTAACATCAAGTATGTGTGTGCTCATGAGCATCAGTCTGATGAGGTCCACATATTGGACTAGTTTAATTTGTTAAGATTACGATGTACTGATGTGTAACACATGTTTTAATAATACTAGCTTTGCAAGATTAAAAGTAAGAGAAAGTCTTTATATTGTTTATAATATACTGGTATAATGAATGTACCATGGAAATACAGCTATAACTAAAACAATCAAATTATACTAATTTTGATTTATTCCACATTATTTTACATTAATCAATAAATGCGTTTATAATATATATAAATATTAAGTTAACAGACAAGTGTGGTTCAGCAACGGACAAGTTAAATTTCCTAAATGGTTGTCTGTGGACAAGTATAGTTTTTTAGATTTCGCCACCCCTGTCATGGTAAATAATTGTCCAACAAATAATAAATTCATAGATGCTTGCCCAGGCCAAAAAAAATAGGTCCGTTTCTGGTCTCCTTGAAAAAAAACAGGGTCGGTGGGTAGGGATTTTTATGATTTTTTTTTTTCGGGTACTAGAATGGAAGGCTACTAAAGCTTATAATAAGAAATACATGTATATATATATATGCTTTGTTTGCTTGATTTAACATCTTATAAAGTTATATGAACTAAAATAAACAAGTTTTTTTTATTTTTTTTGCCAACCTCAATCAAAAGTTGAGCGTCGGTGCCAATTCGGGAGACACGATCAGGCGACCCAAAACGGACCTATTTTTTAGCTCATCTATTTTTTGAAAAAAAAATGAGCTATTGTCATCACCTTGGCGTCAGCGTCCGGTTAAATTTTGTGTTTAGGTCCACTTTTCTCATAAACAGGGTTCGCACAGGGCTTGAAAAGTGCTTGAAAACGAGTCCAAGGCTTGAAAAGCCCTTGAACAAAGGTTGGCCTTGAAAAAGTGCTTGAAAAGTGCTTATTTCATGTAAAAAAAGCCTTGAAAATGTTTATTTATGCTCAAAATTACTTTTATCATCGCTTTTATTATTTTACTTAAATCGTTCTTAAGGGAAATATTATGAAAATTTATCATAAATTCCTTCGCGCAAAAAAAGTTGAATACGAAATATAAGTTTCGTACACTATTTAGTACGAAACGTTATGTGTACACGTCACAGATTATGTGTACTACGTCAGAGGTTCTTCATTGTGATCAATTTTTGCGAGTGAAAACGCAGGGATGGGGAAGTGTCGTTTCAAACCAGGGTGGTTAACTGAATAAGAGGAGAGAGCTGGAAGAACTGGAAAAGGAAATCAATTCTGTTAAAGACAAAATGTTATAGTAACTGACTGCTGTTCAAATGTAATGAACTAGTCTGTTTGATGTGAGCATAGAAAGAGACAATGTGTTTGTTTGTAATAACTTTTAAATGTAAATACAGTACAGCCAATGCGGAACAAACGTATTTCGCGATCCGCGGCGGCAAGGCGAAACGAGTCGATGCCATTGTGTCACACCGGTCTTACTGACCTGTGTGAATCCGCGCTAAGCATTGTGGGAAACGGACTTTTTTCCATCATGGCGTTGGTAAACATAATAAACACGGAAGTGAAAAATGGTAATTAATTATTATAAAAAACAGGCCCCATCAAACCGGGCCAGCTGTAATATATACATGGATGCAGTTTGTGCTTCAAAAGGAGCCACTTTTTATGTCAGTCTATTGTTTGTAAGAATCACTAAACACGTAACTTAGACTAACTAAACACGTTGCAAGACTGTTTCTTCGAAATAGTAAATAAATCAAAAGCATAAATAAATATTTATAATTAAATACCTGCTGAAATTTGAGAACGTAAACGATTTAAAATAAACGCTGTGAACATTACAAGGAATCTTACATGTAGGCCTCATGTGTGAGAGGATTAATCAGGGATAAAATAAATGGGAGTTCAAAGGATCTTACATTTTGAGGAGGACGTCATGGTATCTTGGACATTTGGCACTTTCATATATTTATTAAGTAGATACTGAAAATGCTGAATGTGCTAATTGCAACATCAAAGACGAGCAGGTGAGATATTTACAGCTTTATTTTTTTGACATAATGTTGTATGTTTTCCATTTAATTTATATGGCGCTCTAATCTTATTTATAAGACGCGCAAAGAATTTAGAGATACTTTTTATATGGGCTAAATTCTTTGCTCCATATATTACCCATATAAAAAGTAGCTTAATATTTCAGAGCGTCAAAAATTTGGACTAATGGCGCTCAATTTTAGCTCGGCTGTTTTCGGGGAAAACCCTAGGTATTGTCATAGCTCGTCGTCAGATGTCCGCGTTGTGCTAAAACCTTTACATCGGCTCTAAAATCAAAATGCTTCCACCTATAACATTGAAACCTCACATGTATATGCACCGTGATGATACACACCACGCCCATTTTGGGGTCACTCGGTCAAAGGTCAAGGTCACTAACCTCTAAAAAATTCTTTTAATAAATTTCATTTATTCAAAACTGCACCGCAGCCTAGCTTGGCACCCATAATGTGGTGCTCTTGTTTATATATAATTTTAAAAATGTATTAATAACCAGAATAGTTTATGCATGTATAAATAAAAAGATACAGCCATGAACAGTGTGTTTTAATTTTTCATAAATATGCTTTGATTGCGTATATGCAAAACAATGAAGTCCATATATTGTTAACTGATTTTTAAAATGTTGAATGTCACACATTACATACCAGTCCGTTTATATACCGACACTTTATGTACCACTATCTGACACTTTATGTACCATATTTATAATATAAAGAGATAACTTATTTAATATGAATGTGTGTTATTGATGAAATGTATTTTGTGTGATAGTATTTATGAATTTAGACTTATATATTGGCCATAGATTTTATATTTTGTCAGATTGTCTAAGTGTCACTGAGTGTCTTAGTTTCTAATTTATTAGCCCAAGTACATGTAGTACTTAATAAATGATTTATTAGTCTTACCTGAAATTGAAGTAAATTATAAAAATTCATTTGTCTCTTATCTTATCCTGACTAAGGATTATAAAGTCTAAAATGTTTGTATTATATTGTATAATTGAAATGTGATACTTTGAAGAGAAGAGAGAATGACCTTAAAGGTGCCTTTTCACAGATTTTGGCATTTTTTAACCAGGTTTTCCGAAGGAAAAAACTGGTTATTAGATTGGCGAATGCGGGCGGGCTGGCTGGCTGGCTGGCGGGCTGGCGGAATAAGCTTGTCCGGGCCATAACTATGTCGTTCATTGTCAGATTTTAAAATCATTTTGCACATTTGTTCACCATCATTGGACGGTGTGTCGCGCGAAATAATTACGTTGATATCTCCAAGGTCAAGGTCACACTTTGAGTTCAAAGGTCAAAAATGGCCATAAATGAGCTTGTCCTGGCCATAACTGTGTCGTTCATCGTCAGATTTTAAAATCATTTGGCACATTTGTTCACCATCATTGGACGGTGTGTCGCGCGAAATAATTACGTCGATATCTCCAAGGTCAAGGTCACACTTTGAGTTCAAAGGTCAAAAAAGGCCATAAATGAGCTTGTCCTGGCCATAACTATGTCATTCATTGTGAGATTTTAAAATCATTTGGCACATTTGTTCACCATCATGGGACGGTGTGTCCCACGAAAGAATCACGTCAATATCTCCAATGTCAAGGTCGCCACGACTAAAAATAGATTTAAAAAAAAAAAAACTTACAAAGGGGGTTAATTTTTTTTTGGTCATTTCAAAAGTTCAGTTTGAGTTTTCTCCCTTTATCAGATTTTTTTTTCACAATGAAAACCTGGTTTTGTGACAATTTTGTCCCTTGTTAACTTATTCATTAAATGCTTAATATCGATAAATGTAAACATTGGATCGTAAAAGCTCCAGTAAAAAATCAAGAATAAAATTAAAAAAAGGAAAAGAACATTGCCCGGACCAGGTTTCGAACCAGTGACCCCTGGAGTCCTGCCAGAGTCCTGAAGTAAAAGCGCTTTAGCCTACTGAGCTATTCCGCCGAGTACACTTAGTTGACGTATTTTATACCTTATATAAGCAATCTTCGTAGTTTCTCAAAACTTAACGACAAAAACAGAACTCTCCAAATTATTCAATCGTTTCGCGTTGCAACGCTTTATAATTTTTAGGTTTTAATATCGTCAAAAGATGCATATAATGGCTATATTAGACCATGGTAAATGTTCAGTATTACTGTTTCCTCACAAATATCATAACTAAAACGAAAATTTGCGAATCTGAAACAACTTTTTTCAATTTTGTCAATTTACCAAAGCGTGAAAAGATCCCTTTAATGTTCAAACTGTAAAAAAAATCAAAATTATTTCCTTCTTTAGACTTTAATCATGTTTAGAGAATGACCTTAATTCATTAGGACTGCTATGAATGAATGGACAATAACACCTATATTTTATGTAGGTGGTACATAAAGTTTCAAAGTACCGGTAGTACATTAAAGTCTGGTACATGTACATAAGGTGTTACACCCTAAAATGTTCATGGTATTAGTGTTTCAATAATGTAATGTTTCTTATTATGTATTGCTTAGGTTGTTTTGTTTCAAATTTCAAATTTGCATTTATTTTAAAGCATTTTCAGTCACTTTGTGAATTCCATGTTTTTTGTAATAAGGTGAATTATGTTGTACATGGCGTCAAATATTAATTCATGGTCGCTATGGTGTAGAGAATGATGTCCGCTGGGCATGGGTTCGATCAATACTCTGGGATTTCTCCTTATCGTCTCCATGGACAACAAGTTCTGGTGTACCAAGTAGTAGTAGTAGTAGTAGTAGTGGTGGTGGTTGTGGTGGTGGTGGTGGTAGTAGTAGTAGAAGTAGTAGTAGTAGTAGTAGTAGTAGTAGTAGTAGTAGTAGTAGTAGTAGTAGTAGTAGTAGTAGACTAGTAGACTAGTAGTAGTAGAAGTAAGATCAGTAGTAGTAGTCCTAGTTGTTGTTCTTGTTGTAGTAGTAGATAATTAATTAATTATTATTAGTAGTAGTAAGAGTTGTAATGGTTGTGTTTGTATTTGTATTGAATTCTGATAATACAACACAATGATGCTGCTGCTAACAATGATGATGATGAATAAGATAATGCTGCTGCTGATTGTGATGATGATTATATGATGGGACTTTGGTATTATAAAATTTGTGAGGATCAAACACAAAACCTGTTGGATAATAAAACTTCTCATTTTATGACAAAAGAGCTAGATTGAAGAGTAAAAAATAAGTATAAAATTCCCTAATAGGAAAGCTACCATTAAAGGACCATGACTTGTGGGCTTCATCAAAAGCAACGCATGAAACAGTAATATCTCTTTCAGATGCACTCAATATTGCTGTTCCAATTGATATGCTCAGAAATGCTTCTGGATGGGCATACACCAATGAGTGCTTTCCTTCAGTTATTTCTTCTAAAGACACATTAACAACACTGTCGCCCTTAGCAGGAATTCCTGACCCCCCCCCCCTAAGATGTTCCCTCACCAGACATTTCCCCCATTTTAGTTTTAGTGCTTACATTACCCCCCCCCCCCCTCACAATAAATTTATAATGGTTTGGTTGAAGTATAATCTTGATTTATTATCAAAATGATTTTTTTGCTTATGTAATTAACTTTTTATATGAAGCAGCTTGTTTGTTGTTTTCTTTGGATTAATCATTCATTATTTTTGTTAAACTGTTTAAGGAGTGCATGTAAATCATTAGTAAGACGTGCATGTTGGTGTACTAGAGGAATCCTAGAGGAATACATGGGATATTCTCAAAATCTTACACATGTTGTTTTTAATATAATTAAATAGGATCAATTGATGAATTAATTCAGTTTGAGTCAACTTGGGCTGGGTTGTGGAACTATAGTTATTTGTTGTTTTTAATCCAATTAAATAGGGTACTATGTAACTGTCAAAGAAAATATGCATTCATATGCATATAAGTTTTGGATGTCACTGATATTTTCAATTTTACTAGTACCTAATTAAGACTAATTAAAACAAAATTTGACTTTCCTTGCAAAGTATTTATTATTAATAATAAAATAAGCTAATGTAATCAAAACATATTGATATTTTAATAATTTAACTCAATGATATTAATAATATTCAAATTTGCCCCAAAAAACTAGGGCAGGTAGATAGGAAGGATTTTTTTTGGAAAACCAACAGTGTTGTCAGTGTAAAATATTTGTAAAGCTTCTTCAATTTCAGTTTTACATTTTATGACCTGCAACATATTCTATGCTACTTTATTTTACTATGGTAAGTCATTAAAGTGTTATTTATTTTTCAACTATATTATGTGCTAATCTCATATAATGAATTACTACCCCATTTAAAGATGACACCTAATCTAAATTCATTAATACAATAGTTATAATTGTTTTATTGTAACATACTATTCCACTAAAAAATGACCATCATAGAACATCAATGCTGTGCTTTTACTAAAATTTTCATTGATCTCAATTATTTAAAGAAAAAAATCTATCAGGCACTTATAAAAAAATACATAATTAGGGTGTCAAAATTTAACAAACTGAACAAGTCAATTTGAACTTCTCTTGCAATGCAAATGGAGCCACTTGAAATACCAAATTGTTCCCATACTAGTCGGCAATATAGCTATGACATTGTGTCTATTCATAACATGCATCAGATACACCTTCTGAAACTTTTTAAGCGGTTTTGAAAACGCTATTTCATTGCAAACTTTCGTCAATAAAGGATACATGTTGTTATACAACCGAAAGTGAAAGTACAGTTTAAAAAAAATGAATAAAGAGCGAAATTGTTGAAAACTTACGAAAATTTTAATTGATACTAACATAAGACCGTAAGACTGAACAAAATTATACGTAACCTTTAAATCATAACATGAAAGTTTACTTATAAAGCAAATTCTTCATTCATCCGCGGACTTCTTTGTGTCGTAGTCATAAATGCCTCCAAATGGAGGTGAGTGATGCGTCTAAGTATAGAGGTGACAATAACGTAGTGACGTCACCATTTATGTATAGAATGGAGTCGATGCCGCTTCAGTCGTTGAAGCCGCGTCAGTATGCGGCGGCAAGTCGCATTTCGCCGCGAAACTTCGCATCTGTCCGCCGAGGCATGCCGCGATCCGCGACATGATGCCGAATCGATGCGCATCATGAAATAAAAAATCTTCAATTTTTTTAGTTACATGTAGTTTACAAATTTTGAAAGAACAATTATAATAATAATTAAAATCATAATAAATGTATTGTGCGCGGATTGTCTTAGCATATACATGTAAGCATAGTTAATGTGTCTGGCCAATTAAGTTTGTTTCCCGCCCGTAGTGTATGTATTTCACACATAAACACTGTCACGTAATTATGTTTTCGCACATACAAGTGGTCAAGGCTCCAGCATATGGTTGATTTATGAATTAATTGCATGTTGATTTTGCTATTATATTTAAGCTAAGAAAATTAGCAGCTTGAAGCAACATCAATAATCAAGACGGTGACGACGTATTTGTTGTTTTGTTAATTATCAGCTTATTATAACTATTGTTTGAATATGTGTATGTAAACACGTTTTATTTTGTTCATATTATACAGTTAATATCGCTACTAATTACCCGGTAATTCTGTATATTCCAGTTTTAAAGCAAATGCTGGTAAATATTTATGATACACAAACATTCTCGATATTTCCTTAAGTATCAAATACATTTTGGCATGTGTTACTATTTATAGAGATGATGAAATAACGTCTAATCGGTGCTTTTTTTCAACTGAACACGCGATTTACGCTTGACGTGATGTTCATGTTTTTATACAACATAAAATACACCCAAACTTTCCAAACGACGTTCTACATGTCTGCATAATTTTCGCGCGCTTTTTATGAAACAAAGGATATTTTAGCACTGTTTATTTGACGCTAGAATTTGCCAAAGGTCGCGTTAGCATTAAAATTCGAAAGTGTGTTTCGGATTACAAATTTAATAATGATAATCGAACGAAACATTAACAGTTGCGCGTAATTAATTCTACGCTTCACATACATGTATGTACATGTGGGTGGAAATCTTTTCACTCGATCTGCCGCGTACGTATGCGGCGGATTTACTCCGCGAAATTACGCGAGGTTAATACAGACTCTGCGTCGTTGCGCGGATCGATGCCGATTGCCACGGCGATACGCCGCGTGAACACACGATTCGGCGGCCGCGTACTAATAATCTGGCCGTGGCGTAGCCGCGGATTATGTTTGAGCCGCGTTGGCTGTACTGTACATATGTGACACTCATTGTGTTAAGGATGGATAACCTGTATTTCTATGTAATAACTAGAAATAACACGTATGAGTTATTGTGGAATAAGTGTAATGTGTTTGAGCAAATAAAAAAATGATATTTACTATGTAAATCTGGTTTGAAAATGCAGTTTTTAAAGGAAACTAACGTACGGTGCTCGGCCTTGAAAATGAAAATTTGGCCTTGAAAAGTCCTTGAAAAGTGCTTGAATTTAGGTTTGAGATTTCTGTTTGAACCATGATAAAGTATCAAAGCTATTGCATTCAAACTTGGTACACTTACTTACTATCATGAGGGGACTGGGCAGGCAAAGTTAGATAACTCTGGCATGCATTTTGACAGAATTATGTGCCCTTTTTATACTTAGAAAATTGAAAATTTGGTTAAGTTTTGTGTTTAGGTCCACTTTATTCCTAAAGTATCAAAGCTATTGCTTTCATACTTGCGACACTTACTATTATAACTATCATAAGGGGACTGTGCAGGCAAAGTTATGTAACTCTGACTGTCATTTTGACAGAATTATGGCCCCTTTATACATAGAAAATTGAAAATTTCTTTAAGTTTTGTGTTTTGGTCCACTTTACTCCTAAAGTATCATAGCTATTGCTTTCGGACTTGGAACACTCGCAAACTATCATTAGGGGACTGTGCAGGACAAGTTGCATAACTCTGGTTGTCATTTTGACGGAATTATGGCCCTTTTTTGACTAAGTAACTTTGAATATATGGTTTAATTTTCATTTTTGTGTGTTTACATCCAATTTTCTTCTAAAGTATCTAGGCTATTGCTTTCTAACGTCAAATACTTTCATACTATCATGAGAGTACTGTACCTGGCAAGTTGAATGTTACCTTGACCTTTGAATGACCTTGACTCTCAAGGTCAAATAATTAAATTTTGCTAAAATTGCAATGACTTCGTTATTTATGATCAGATTTGATTGATACTTTCACAAAACAACTCTTACCTGACATACTGCAATAGACTCCACCCAAACCATCCCCCATGCCCTCCCCCCCCCCCCCCAGAATACCCCCCCCCCAAAAAGTAATTTTTATTGTTCATATTTTTTTTATTTTTGAAAGATCATCTTATAAATGACCACACCCTCACACTATACCCCCGACCCCCCCCCCCCCCAAAAAAAAAAAAACATGGTTAAAAACAAAAATATTTATATTTATTATCATGCCCCCCTTCGAAGAAGAGGGGGTATATTGTTTTGCACATGTCGGTTCGTCCACCAGATGGTTTCCGGATGATTTGATTTTCAGGTCACTAGGTCAAAGGCCAAGGTCACAGTGACTCAAAATAGTAAAATGGTTTCCGGATGATAACTCAAGAATGCTTACACCTAGGATCATGAAACTTCATAGGTATATTAATCATGACTGGCAGATGACCCCTATTGATTTTCAGGTCACAAGGTCAAAGGTCAAGGTCACAGTGACTCGAAAGAGTAAAATGGTTTCGGAATGATAACTCAAGAATGCTTATGCCTAGGATCATGAAACTTCATAGAAATATTGATCATGACTGGCAGATGACCCCTATTGATTTTCAGGTTACTAGGTCAAAGGTCAAGGTCACAGTGACTCAAAACAGTAAAATGGTTTCCGTATGATGACTCAATAATGCTTACACCTAGGGTCATGAAACTTCATAGGTACATTGATCATGACTGACAGATGACCGCTATTGATTTTCAGGTCACTAGACCAAAGGTCAAGGTCACAGTGACTCAAAATAGTAAAATGGTTTCCGGATGATAACTCAAGAATGCTTACGCCTAGGATCATGAAACTTCATAGGTACATTGATCATGACTGGCAGATGACCCTTATTAATTTTCAGGTCAAAGGTCAAGGTCACAGTTACTCAAAACAGTAAAATGGTTTCCTGATGATAACTCAAGAATTATTAGGCCTAGGATCATGAAACTTCATAGGTACATTGATCATGACTGGCAAATGACCCCTATTGATTTTCAGGTCACTAGGTCAAAGGTCAAGGTCACAGTGACAAAAAACATATTCACACAATGGCTGCCACTACAACTGACAGCCCATATGGGGGGCATGCATGTTTTACAAACAGCACTTGTTTTATTTTTGAAAGATCGTCCAACTATCCCACCCAAGAATCCCCCCTCCCCCCAATTTTTTTTTTAATTTTTGTTTGCACTTTTATTTCTTATTTTTTGAAAGATAATGTAATAAATGACCACACCGCCACACTATACACCCCTCTCCACTCCACCCTTCTATCTTGTTATGTCCCCCACTCAGGTTTGTCATTATTAACCGATTGCCGATCGAATTCATCGGTTAAAATCGCCAGAAAATCGGTTGTTTTTCCCGAATCTTTAAAATTGCGATCGGAAGTTTTTATCACGCATAATAACCGTAGTATAGTAGAGCGACGCCCGGTCATTCAGTCAGTCCGTTAACTCCGCCTAAGAGCTACTGTTTTCAATGAATTTCTCAGCGAGTGGCCAATATTGATTTTTCCAGCTGTCAATCAAATACTTCTTGGTATGCACGTCAACCAATCAGCGCTCAGGCAGCCGAATACACGCCGACCCCATGTGAAACTGTATCAAATAGACGAGTTAACGCGTGACGTCACACGCACCTGCAAAGTTTAGACTCCGCCCACTGGTTGGCAAAAAGAGGTGGAATTCATATAGGCGCATATAGAGAAGGTTGACATAATCATCGTTTTTATTGATAATCATGAACTGTATTAAATATAATTTTACTATTTATGTCTGAATAAAACATAAGCATGCGTGGAAATTCATTTTAGGAACGATTATGTTGTTGTTATTATTTGTTTTTACTAAAAACGAGCTCTGGAGTGGAACACTATCTACGAGCTCGGTATGTGGTTACCACAAAAATCTCTACTAAACGCATCTTCACGTCCATTTTAGATACAAAATTTCAGAAATGAAAATTCTTTTAGAATAAATTAAATTTAATGAAAGAACACAAATAAGGATGAAAACAAACAACAAATAGATCGCTTTTTGTTCGCAACATATAGTAACTGATTTTAACCTTAATATATCTGTACAAACTTGTTACACATCAAATAAATTCATAAATCTAATTGTTCTATTTAATTGTGCACACCAATTTTGACACTTGTTTCAGCATTTCTAACCTGGTGTTTAATTGCACCGTTGTTCGTCACAAGCATATTATCTCGTTATGATCGGAGACTGCCCAGACAATTACACAGAAAACATGCCGGTGTCATAAACATAGGGACCTATACTTTAATTGGGTCCCTGCATAGACCACATGTGGCAGACTTTATGATACCTCCATGTCATCTCTTGGCATATTGAGCAGTCATAATGAGCAAGCCAAATATTAAAGCCAAAATACGTAACATTTGCTTTAATAAATAATTTAACATATTTAAAAAAAGAAGATATTTGTCCGAAACGGATTAACAGGAACATGTGTATTTATATGTTAGCCAGTTTAATCATAATAATACAGTGCTTTATAACTTTAAATTTAAAATATTGTGCAATATTACTGCTACACAATTGATGTATTTAACGCGGCTACCGGCAAATGTAAACTCGGCAATTTAGTGTAAAGATTGTTCGTTCTTGCAGTGCACGTAACACCATCATGAAACCAAGCAATCACAATGGATACACACTATTTGCGTAAAATAAATATATATATTTATCATAAAATGCTAGATTGTTACATGTATCACTCCTTATTACTTGTTAAGAGATTTCAATAAACATGCAAAGACAGTTCAATTTGCACAAGATGCAGGTTTTATTTCCATTTGTATATTAAAATTCATTAATATTGTAATTCAATGGAAACGAAACGAAAATTCATTCTATGGAAAAGAAAATTACCACAACATTTAACGATTGTAATGTATTCCGTTTTTTATGGCTTTGTTTTATAATTGATTAAATGCGTCTTTTATAATACACTTTCGATCGCTGATGAACAATAACAATATCCACACCGTTTATAGTTATAATCAAATTAATATATGTTTTATAAGTTTTGAAATATCATTTTTAAAGTCTTACTATAAAAAAGAATACGGCTTATTTATTGTTTTGTTGTGTGGTATTGTCAATATTTAGTCTTCCGACCACGTTTACTCTGATGCTAATAACTCATTTGTATTTTTATGAAGAGGAAATTATATATATATGAATATACATTTATTGGTACTAAATATGATATATTTGCACTGTTGTTTAAGAGTTGTAAAGTTTAATTCGGATTTTTTATCGTTTAATTGACTTAACAAAAGCCCTTTATACATGCTTTACGTGACTGTAACCAATGTTTTTGCCAACCAGTCAGTGCGCATGCGCGGAAAATCCCGAATGTAAACAATAACAATTAACTCGTCTATAGCTGTACATTTAACAGATTATTACTGACCGTATCTCAACGAATGTAGCACTGTAGAACGTAATTAACTAGTTTTTGTTAGTTAGAGGAAAAGTTTCCTCATATTAAAAAATGCTCTTTTCTGCCAAAATAAAAGATATTAGCGACCTCTGCGCTACGAAGTTGTTATTCAGCATCTAAATATTCAGGTCAACGTTTTCCCCGAGGAAAAATGACGTGATGTTATACATGAAGTCTAATTTTGGCATGATTTTCATCTGTACATGAAAAACACGAGAAATGTGTCTCTGTTGCTAGAATTTTCTTAATTTTCCGCGAATAATTAAATCTGAAAATGATTTTGGATAACACATTTAATTAAACGCATTTGAAAATACTTCAATTAAATAATGCAGTTTGTTATACAAATGGTCATTACACATAAATAATATAATAAATAGGTAAATAACGTGTTTTGAGATTGCCAAACTATGCATACATATAGGTCTACACGCATGAATGAACTGACAAGTTATATCACGATCCGGAATGACAAGTACTCGGTACAATTTAAAGAAAGACGCGTTTTTATTCTCAGAAACTAACTTTCACTTTCGCAAAATTTTCTGAAAGGAGGTACATGTAACAGTTTAATTTGAGTCGTTGATTTGTTGTAATTACTAAATATAAACGGTTCTCAATGCTCTCAAATCGCGTCACGTGATTCACGCATGTACAATGGGAATTCCCCAATCCCACAATTCAATTTGTATATGCATTTGCGTTAAATGGCGGACGACATTCAGGTCATAATACACCAAATAGTTTCCCTATATAATTCAATGTTAAAGCGACAACTTTGAGCGAAAATAAATGCAACATTTTGCACATAGAGACCCCCATAACCATACCTTTTCTTAAAGGCCATTCTAAGCGGAATCGATTTATGCAATAAAAAAGATATGTCATGTACAATGCAAGAAAGAACTTGACACAAATCAAAATCGACTGTTTTTGCAACTTTTTTTTTCGGCCGTTTCTTAGTGGAATGTAACCTTTTCTAGTGCAATGGTTTACTATAGTCTTCAAGTGTATCATATTTCAGGGATTCAGTAGTGAACACCTATTCATGCCCTACCATTATCTCCGCAAGATAACACCTGAATAATGGTAAAAAGTGTAAAACATGCCTTCCTGTCAACTATGATATTTTTTTAGAGAGTACAGCCCTACATGAAGCGTTCATTTAGTGTATTGTAACCTCCTACATGAAGCGTTCATTTAGTGTATTGTAACCTATAAGACAACGTTTACTGTTAACATCGCGAAAAATAAGCACTTCTCGATACTTATAAACCAATTTTCTATGTGCATGCCAATTTTCAGACCGATCTTTCACGTAGAAATGCTTGAAAATGCATTTTATTATAACGCCTGATAAGCCATGTGGCTTTCGCGTTAGGAGCTTTGATTTATAACGGGCGTTCAGGCGTAAAACGATTACCCTAAATAATTACAATCGGTCAAAATACTGGAATATTGTTACAAGCTTTGTAGAAAAAGAAGTAAACAACTATTAAAACGTGTTCATGAGCTCTTTCAGCACAAATTGTTGCGATTTGAGATGCTCAAGACGAGTTTTTGTACATTTTTTTTCTTATTTTCCTCTGAAAACGTATTTTTTCCTTAAAAACTCACGATGCTCCTTAAATTCGTGAAACAAACGCATTTATTCCGTGAAATTTGCCAAAACGCATCATATCTCACTAAAAAAATGATGATTTTCTGTAAATACAGCTTCTTTGTGACTAGGCCTGGTTTTGCGTTTAGGTCATAATACACCAAATAGTTTCCCTATATAATTCAATGTAAAAGCGACAACTTTGAGCGAAAATAAATGCAACATTTTGCACATAGAGACCCCCATAACCATACCTTTTCTTAAAGGCCATTCTAAGCGGAATCGATTTATGCAATAAAAAAGATATGTCATGTACAATGCAAGAAAGAACTTGACACAAATCAAAATCGACTGTTTTTGCAACTTTTTTTTTCGGCCGTTTCTTAGTGGAATGTAACCTTTTCTAGTGCAATGGTTTACTATAGTCTTCAAGTGTATCATATTTCAGGGATTCAGTAGTGAACACCTATTCATGCCCTACCATTATCTCCGCAAGATAACACCTGAATAATGGTAAAAAGTGTAAAACATGCCTTCCTGTCAACTATGATATTTTTTTAGAGAGTACAGCCCTACATGAAGCGTTCATTTAGTGTATTGTAACCTTCATCGTCAATATTGGCCGTAATTTGGTTTTGAAAAAAAAGAAATCGTAATAATGCTTGATTATCGGGTAATGGATAGAATTGGAACATGCAAAGATCTATCAATATAATATGTTTTTACATTGTACAGAATACTTAAAATGTGAAAATCTTAAAATTTTCTATTCTTTTTAGACCCCATTTTAACTTTTTTATGCTCTGAGAATAGCAGTATTTTGTCCCTAAAATGTATAGAATTCGTTTTCAGTCGGGGGGCTTCGCCCCCCTGACCCCACTACCAGGGCCTTGCCCTGGACCTACAAGGGGGCCTATGCTTCCCCCTTGACCCCCGGCCCAATCGGTTACTATTCCAAAATAATCCTTTGTTTACAACCATAATGACAACCCTGCCCACTATAGTAGTGGGGGACATATTGTTTTTGCCCTGTCTGTCTGTTGGTCTGTCTGTCTGTTTGCGCCAACTTTAACATTTTGCAATAACTTTTGCTATATTGAAGATAGCAACTTCATATTTGGCATGCATGTGTATCTCATGAAGCTGCACATTTTGAGTGGTGAAAGGTCAAGGTCATCCTTCAAGGTCAGAGGTCAAATATATGTGGCCAAAATCGCTCATTTTATGAATACTTTTGCAATATTGAAGATAGAAACTTGATATTTGGCATGCATGTGTATCTCATGGAGCTGCACATTTTGAGTGGTGAAAGGTCAAGGTCATCCTTCAAGGTCAGAGGTCAATTAAATGTGGCCAAAATCGCTCATTTTATGAATACTTTTGCAATATTGAAGATAGCAACTTGATATTTGGCATGCATGTGCATCTCATGGAGCTGCTCATTTTGAGTGGTGAAAGGTCAAGGTCATCCTTCAAGGTCAAAGGTCAAATATATGTGGCCCAAATCGCTTATTTTATGAATACTTTTGCAATATTGAAGATAGCAACTTGATATATGGCATGCATGTGTATCTCATGGAGATGCACATTTTGAGTGGTGAAAGGTCAAGGTCATCCTACAATGTCAAACATCATATAGGGGGACATTGTGTTTCACAAACACATCTTGTTTGATTGAAGTATTGAGATAGTTCCCTTCACCTTTAAAAAGAAAAATAGATGAGCGGTCTGCCCCCGCAAGGCGGTGCTCTTGTTTTTTTGGCAACAACATGCAGTTAAGATGTTCAAACTTTCTCTTTAGTAACTGTTATTATTTTTATGTCAACAGTGCTATATGCCCAAACATTAATGTGATAATTGAACAGTTATATTTAACATAACTATATTTAACAATAAAACATTAGTCTTTTTCCCATAAAACGCAGGGCTCTTCTGGAACATCAACACAATTTGAAAATTGAATGAGTCTTGGGCCTGGGTAGAGATATTTGGTGTCTTTGGGGGAGATCTAAAGAACGCTCCTATACTATAGTGGTGATCAAAGCGTGATCGCTCGGCAAACACCATACCCACAATGCCACAGCGATCTGAATAAAAATTATTAAAATATGAATAAATATGAATTGGCACATCTCATACATAGACATTGAAATCTCGCTTCAACCCTACTGATTCATTGTTAGCTTGCATTGTGACCCCATGGTCATGGACAACAATTTTTACAAAAAAGCTTATTTTTGTTTTAAAAAATCTTTATAAAACTGTTTAAATTTAACCAAGTCTTTGAGTCAACGTTATTTATAATACAGTGCACTGCTAAATCTAAACAATATCCCCTTAATATATTTGTCATATGTTTGTAACATTTTCCAGTTCTGATTTCACAAGCGCGAGCCTTGGCCAGACACAAGCCCACGGACCCTATCATGTTGTCATTTGATCGAGGTGATTTGATTAACATCTACAGCAAGTCAGCAGGAAAAAGGGTCGATCTCTGGGGAGGAGAGGTAGATGGTCATTGCTTTTATTGACTTTTGAAAACTGGAAGTATGAACATCCTGGGATATATTATTGAATATGGAGAAAATACAAAGGAACAAACAAACAAATCCTCGCCTTTGCTTTAAGAAGTAATGCAAACAACTGAACGTTGACAGCATTGTGTGACCAAAAATAATTTCATTGTGATTTTCCAGCGTTTTTTATGTGAATAGGGAATGTTCATTTTGCAAATGGGAAAAATGGTTGCATTGAAAAAACACTGTTTTCATAGTATACACTACTATTCTAAGTATAACTTTTAGTTTACTTCATTTATAACTTTCTGTTCATGTATTGGAAGTTTTATTTTCAGATTTAATGTAAAAGTTCAAGTATAATCTGTGAATTATTTATAATTCTGTAGTATCAGTGGTTAGATAACATTTTGATTTGTTCATGGCTAAACATTTGGATATCCTATTACATAAATCAATCACTAAATACCTATCTTTCTTTCATTCTAGTTTTCCTGTATAAATAATGTGAAAACAATCTAGTGTATAATTGAAATAGCCACTTCTGAGAAAAAACAAAACAAAGAAACATGTAATTAGTTGATAATATTGTGATTGACCAGCTTGTAAACTTTTGAAGTATATTACTGTTCACAGTGTTTTATTTCACCGATTTGGGAATGGGGCTGGGTCCCTTTGGATTGGGAAAATTGGTGTCATTTTGAAAGAAAAAAAACACTGGTTTAAGTGTGTAAAACAGATAGGTCCATAAGTTAGTGTCATACATTTTATGTACAGTTTAAGAAGAAACCCCACCACTTATAAACAAACTTTTTTTACAAGTAATTGTTGTTTTTTTCCACTGCACTTAAAAAGGCTGCTATTATAGCCTGCTCTGTTTAGTGTGTTTCCTTTCATTATCAGAAGTTTGTTTATTATTTTCTGCAATCTATATTTTTGTCTTTCAGATAAATGGCAAAAGAGGCTATTTTCCAAGGTCATTTGTACGAGAGCTCAAAGTAGAAATTCCAAATCCACAATTTACTGTTGAAACAGAGGTAAACTTTAGGATAATCAATACGTTCAACATTTAACATTGATTACTAAATTTATTTAATCAGGAGTGATCATCCTGTGTATAAACCTTGTTTTTGCTTTAGTTTCCCAGGTTAATATGGGTAAATTGACATTGAATTCTAGCTAAAAATCACATGTGGATAGTGGTTTGCTATAACTTATTTATAAGAAGTTCACTACAATTGACTAATAAATAATTATTCTCAGGATTACGTTCCTTAATTAAAAATTCATAGGCAGTTGAGGGCAATAGTGCATATTGCACCCTGAGTGATGTTGACTAAGGCCAAAGGCCAATGTGGACATTACTTGTAGATGGTGCAATATAGACTATATCACAAAAGATGTCTATGGTATTGTTTTATTATTCTGAACAAACATGTTTAACTTTTAAAAACAGTCTAAGGAAACATGCTGATATTTTTGTTAGAAAAAAAAACGCTCATCAACAGCTTGTTTTTGTTTATATTTTAATAAGTGTTTACAAATTATTTATGTCAATAGCATTTTCGGATAACACATCCAACTAATTTAATATCATGTCATTAAAAAAAAATCAGGGATGGGTTTATGGAAATGTAAAATTTGTAAGTCATGTGATGTTTAATAATTTATTACATTTGTTACTATAAAATGTTCATACCATGATATCAAAATATGGAAGATATTTTCCTCTTAAAGTCCTATGTGCCGCTTGAAGACCGGATAATGGGCCGGGTACCGGACAGCCCAAAGTCCCCTGAAGCTGACACAGAGAAACAACATGAAGATCCCAAAGAACAACAACAAGACACACAAAACAACCAAGAAAATCTAGATAAAAATCCAGCTGTTCAAGAGGTGAGTTAGAACCACTGAGCTCTATGATTAAATCCTACTATTGTATGAATGACTTTGGTTTGCTAAGCTTTGGACAAGATTTTAAAAACAGCAAGTGGTTAATCTTTAAGATAACTGGCGTTTTAGTTGTAAAATTGGGAGAATACTGTCTCTCTGTATTTAGGATGATTATCAGCTTAATGCTGAATTTGATTTTCACTTTCACATGATCACCTCTGAAATGTTTTCAGCCATCTCAGATTTTGGTTGCTTCACAGTTAAATATGGCACAGCATTCATGTTATATTAATAATTGTACCAGGCAATGTGTGTGTGATGGTAAATGGTTAAAGTCTTAATTAAAAGTGTATATATTATTTGTATTACAATAGTTATGTTTTACATTACTGCTTTTACAGGTTACAAAACAAAATGACGAACCTGCAGTTGAAGCCAGCTCAACAGATGAAACTGAAATAGATGAAACTGAACTCCCAGAATTACCACAACTTCCTGTTGAGGAGCCAGAAAGTGAACAAGTGTGTTTCTGCGTGTATACTTTGTGCTTGTTATGTTCAGAAGCGAAATTTCCTTTACACATGATATCTTGAGAACACTACACAAACATACATGCCATACGTCCCGGATTGTCCGGGACAGTCCCGGAAATGCATACCCTGTCCCGCAGTTCCGGAAATTTGTCAAATGTCCCGGATTTCAGTAAAACCTGTATGTTCCTTATCTTAGCATGCAAATCTGTACTTGCCACTGATATTGCGTCATCTCCAAAGCAATGCCTGTCCGATTAGGCAAAAACGCTCTGTGTCAAAATCGATCAATTAACGGGGGTCCTATTATCTTGTTGATTGTCTCGTAATCACAGTCAAACAAAAGGGGTTAATTCGTTGTGAATTGGCTTGCTCAAATTTGATGGCTGTGTAGTTTTAACAGATTACGCGATGCACATTCATGAATAAATCCAGTTTCACCCGGATTTTCGCGGTGTCAGATTCATTATGCCCCCCTTCGAAGAAGAGGGGGTATATTGCTTTGCACATGTCGGTCGGTCTGTCGGTCGGTCCGTCCACCAGATGGTTTCCGGATGATAACTCAAGAACGCTTGTTCACACTCATATTGCGACAAACAACACGCCTTTACGCTCAGCGCATACAATGTAAGTTGTAACAGTTTGACGTCATATCTTACACCCATGACAACGTCTGAATTCATCACCCGTGTTACACGCAGTCCACGTTTTAAGTGTATACAGTGACTGAAAATTAGATCAGCACTGAACTATCTCATGTATATATACTTGTGCTCTTTTCAAACACGCAAAACACGTGGCTTGTATCTAGTAACGGATGTAGAAATGTTTAATTTGTCAATTGTTTAAGCAATTTACGATGTTAATTATAATTTATTCTTCATGTTTAAACAACGTTTTTTTGTGCATTGATCTTAAAGGGGCCTTTTCACAGATGTTGGCATTTTTTTAACTTATTCATTAAATGCTTTATATTGATAAATGTAAACATTGGATCGTAAAAGCTCCAGTAAAAAATCAAGAAAAAAAATTAAAAAAGGAAAAGAACATTGCCCGGAGCAGGTTTCGAACCAGTGACCCCTGGAGTCCTGCCAGAGTCCTGAAGTAAAAACGCTTTAGCCTACTGAGCTATTCCGCCGAGTACACATTCTTGACGTATTTTATACCTCATATAAGCAATCTTCGTAGTTTCACAAAATTTAACGACAAAAACAGAACTCTCCAAATTATTCAATCGTTTCGCGTTGCAACGCTTTATAATTTTTAGGTTTTAAAATCGTCAAAAGATGCATATAATGGCTATATTAGAGCATGGTTAATGTTCAGTATTACTGTTTCCTCACAAATATCACAACTAAAACGAAAACTTACGAATCTGAAACAATTTTTTTCAATTTTGTCAATTTACCAAAGCGTGAAAAGATCCCTTTAAATGGATGTTAAATTTGTTTATTCCAGGTAAGTTACATTAGTAATTTAACTAATTGGATATCGCGAAAAAATGCGTACCAAAAATACATGTATGACTTCATATATCGCTATTTGTATACATGTCCCGGAAAATCGGCAAATGTCCCGGAAAATTAAGCACAATGTCCCAGAATCGGTCTGAAAATTTTTGGCATGTATGACACAAATTTTAATTGGCATGCTTGTTACATGGTACAAAAGGAAGAAGTCTATTGACTATTTATGTTTAGATACCCAGGTCAAAGTCACATACAGCTTGAAGTATGTTTCTGTATGAAACCAAGAAAACACTTGAGCCCTGCTCTGTGAAAAAGGGGTTTAATGCATGTGGGTAAAGTGTCGTCCCAGATTAGCCTGTGAAGTCCGCACAGGCTAATCAGGGAAGACACTTTCCGCTTTTATGATATATTTCATTTAAAGAAAGTCTCTTCATAAATAAAATCCAGTTTAGGCGGATAGTGGAAGATCGGAACAATGGAAGAATTGTCTCTTTTTAGAAAGAAAAAGATTCTAGAATCAAAACTGAAGATGGTGGAAAGGAAGCTCATGATAAGCCAAGTGCTGATGAGACAGAAATAGCTGAAGACAAACAGCTTGCTGATGAAACTGATTTACTAACTGAAAAATCTCCTGACAGAGAGGAATTAACTGGTAAATAAAATATCCTATATTGGTCAATATTAAGTTTAAGTCTTATTTTATATGTTTTTTTGTCTACATGTATATAATACTTATTTTTATGAAATTCAGCAATGATTTATCAAGAAATGTAAACTTGAAATTTGCTGGAACAATCATTTTACAAAAATGATATGGTTACACATTTTACCCCAGACTCCAGCCATTTCATCTAAAATTTAACCCTTTAAGCGCTGGAACGGAATTTCGAAGGCCTTTGCAAACAGTTTAGATCCAGATGAGACGCCACAGAACGTGGCGTCTCATCAGGATCCAAACTGTTTGCTATTCTGATAGTATTCTTTGAAAAAAATCGAAGAAATGGCTAATTTTAGAAATTCAGCAGACAACATTTTAGCAGACGACAAATTTCCCAGCATGCAAAGGGTTAATTATTTATAAACGTCTTGCTGTGATTGTATGATTAAGTCATTTAACTAAGAACTTAAACATGTGAAAAGATATTATTTTCTTTGTGTTCATGGTTTTTGGTGATTATGCCTACCTTCATATAAGCAGGGGGCATATTGCTTTTCAAATGTATGTCAGTGGGTAGGTTGGAAAGTAGGTCGGCAGTTCAGTCCGACATCCTCCCATTGATCTAGTCTTTAGGATTGCTTTGACCTACAACTATGCAAATTGGTATGATTGTTACTTGGGAAGAGTCGAAGGTGCCTGTCAATAGAAATTTTGAAACTATATAAATATATGTATATATTTCGGTTCTGCAAACGTTAAAATATGTTCAAGCATTTAGTTGTAATACTTAAGAGAAAAAACATCCAGTTAATTAAGCAATGTATTGATTTTGATTGCTGGCTGACTTATTACTGTAGGGGAAGGACATCATAAAAAGTCATGAGTGATGTATTGGGCCAAAATGTTTAACAAACCTCTTTTATTCAATTATTGGTAAATATAAAACTCACACACACACATTTAACTACTAGTAATGCCTTGTTTTCCTATACAGAAAAACTGGTCGAACCTACAGATGAAACTGAAATAAATGAAGAAGATGATAATAAAGAAAAAGACGAGACTGAAACTGAAGATAAATCACATGGGTTGTCAGAAAATCAGGGTACAAAATATGTTACTTTTAAAGCATTCATTATTTAACAATACAGTTACATTAGTGTATTATAAAAACATACTTTTACCGTAATTCCGCGAATATAATACGCACTCTTTTACCTGCCAAATTTTTCTTCAAGTAGGGGGTGCGTATTATATACGAGTTTAGATCAGAACAAAAAATTTCCTGTGAAAATTTTCAACTTAATCGTTGTTATTGGCTGTGTGGCAGCCATTTTGAACTGCACCATTACATCAAAGGTGGGCAACAGGGCTCGCGCTCTCGTTCGCCATTTGAGCCATTTGCGAAAATATTGAGAATTTGGCTCAATAAAAATCTTATTTGCAAAAATGCGAAACTCTAACGCAGATAAACAGAATGTAACAGAAAAGGTATGAAATAACCATATTCTGGACAATTGTTATCAAACGTTGCATCCATTATAAAAAAGACCTCATGTTGACATACATTAAGTACTAAATTTCTGCTGTTTGGTCCCATTATTCCATTAATTATTGAAATGAATGGAAAGGCGCTATTTACATGTTCCATAGACCATGACTTTTATTAGTGTATTCATTTAAATCTTATTTCAGGTTCAGATGAAAAACATAAACTACCAGAAAAGCCAGATGCAGTTAAAAGTGAAGATCCAGTTGTATCTGAAAATGTTAATCAACAGAAACAGCATTTTGAAGCTGAAAAGGGGGAAAAGGTGTTGGAAACAACACAGAAAGACGAAAAACAAGGTGTAGATGCAGTTGCCACTGAAAATAAAATAGCAGGTGAAGAAGTAAGAACAAAAGAAGAAAAAAAGGAACCACATGCTGATGACGGAGATGAAACTGAACTGCCAGACGATGTTGATGAAACTGATATAGAACCAAACAAAAAAGAACACGTGGAATCAGATGTCAAAGTTGAAGCTTCTGTTCAAGATGGTGATACAAAAATTGATGGAGAGAAGGAAGAGGAGACAAAGAAAGAAATCAAAAATGATAAAGCTGATGAAACTGGCGGTTCCTTCTTTGGAAACATGTTAAGTGGTAAGTGCTCCTTTTTTCTAACATTATTCACATATGAATATGTGTATAACTTAGTGTGTTGTGGTTTACACTAATTTAGTCCAATTTTGTATATAAAACTATTGTAGTAAATAAGTTGCTGGGTTATTCACTCCTCTTAATTATCTGCGCCAAATGAGCAGGGATATAGAATTTGTGTTTTCCGTCCGTCTGTCATAAAACTTTTCAGGGCTATTTCTCAGAAAATATATAAGATCTCGACATAAAAGTTCATAAGTCTATAGATATCAATTAGAAGAAGTGCCATACACAAGAACCATAACCTACACTTTCGTTTATAAGAGTTATTGCCCTTTTTTGTTTTTTGCATGAAGTAACTTTTCAGGGCTAAATCTCAGAAATGCGAGACTTCAACATGTAACTTCATGGGTGTATTGATATAAATAAGGAGAAGTGACATGCTTAGGAACAATAAACCTTCACTTTCTTAGATAAGAGTCATTGCCATTTGCCATTTTTTTATGATGTAACTTTTCACGGCTATATCTCTGATGCGCCACAAGATTTCAACATGAAACTTTATTGGTGTAAAAGATATCAATGAGGAGAATTGCTATGCATAAACACAATTACCTAACACTTAATTATTATTTAGGATTATGCCATATAACAAGGGATTTGCACCCATCCATAAACAATAATTGGTGGGAGATTTCAATTCAACGAAACTGATAGTCATCAGCCGTTTGTGCTTTATATGCAGTTTTTAGCTCGGCTGTTTTCAGAGAAAATCCGAGGTATTGTCATAGCCAGCTCGTCCTGTCCGCTGTCCGTGTCAAGGTTTGTTAAGGTTTTGAGCATTGGCTCTAAAATGAAAGTGCTTCAACCTACAACTTTGAATCTTCATATGTAGATGAACCTTGAAAAAAAATTCTGTCGAGCTTTCATTTTTTAGTTGATCTATTTTTTGAAAAAAAAATTATGAGCTATTGTCATCACCTTGGCGTCGGTGTCAGGTTAAGTTTTGTGTTTAGGTCTACTTTTCTCATAAAGTATCAAAGATATTGCATTCAAACTTGGTACACTTACTTACTATCATCAGGGGACTGGGCAGGCAAAGTTAGATAACTCTGGCGTGCATTTTGACAGAATTATGTGACCTTTTTATACTTAGAAAATTGAAAATTTGGTTAAGTTTTGTGTTTAGTTCCACTTTATTCCTAAAGCATCAAAGCTATTGCATTCAAACTTGGTACACTTACTTACTATCATAAGGGGACTGTGCAGGCAAAGTTATTTAACTCTGACTGGCATTTTGACAGAATTATGGCCCCTTTATACTTAGAAGATTGAAAATTTCTTTAAGTTTTGTGTTTTGGGCCGCTTTACTCCTAAAGTATCATAGCTATTGCTTTCAGACTTGGAACACTCACAAACTATCATAAGGGGACTGTACGGAACAAGTTGCATACATCTGGTTGTCATTTTGACGGAATTATGGCCCTTTTTTTACTTAGTAACTTTGAATATATGGTTAAATTTTGTGTTTATATCCACTTTACTTCTAAAGTATCAAGGCTATTGCTTTCAAAATTCAAATACTTTCATACTATCATGAGGGCACTGTACCTGGCAAGTTGAATTTTACCTTGACCTTTGAATGACCTTGACTCTCAAGGTCAAATAATTAAATTTTGCAAAAATTGCCATGACTTCGTTATTTATGATCAGATTTGATCAATACTTTGACAAAACAACTCTAACATGACATACTACAATAGACGTGGACAAACCATCCCCCATCCCCCCCCCCCCCCCCGAATTCCCGCCCCCCCCACCCCCCCCAAAAAACTTTTTTTTTTAAATCTTTTTTGAAAGATTATCTTATAAATAACCACACCCTCACACTATACCCCCCGACCCACCCACCACCCCCCCCCCCAATTTGTTTTTTTGTAAACATGGTTAAAAAACAAAAATATTTATTTTTATTATTTTATTTTTGAAAGACCGTCCAACTATCCCACCCAAGAACCCCCCCCCCCCCAAAAAAAAATATTCTTTATTTTGTTTTTGCATTTTTATTTCTTATTTTTGGAAGATAATGTAATAAATGACCATACCCCCACACTTTACACCCCTCTCCACCCCACCCATCCATCTTTTTTGATTGAAGTATTGACATAGTTCCCTTCACCTTAAAAAAAAAGAAAATAATTGAGCGGTCTGCACCCGCAAGGCGGTGCTCTTGTTCAAAACTGCACCCGCAGCCAAGTGTGGCACCCGTTATGCAGTGCTTTTGTTAAACATTTACTTTACATTTTTTGTAAAAGTATTTGTCCTTGTTAAACATTTTAATATGTTCCACAAATTATATCTAAGCTGATACCTGAATGGAAATACCATCTGCATGTTTTACACTCCATGTTTTGCACATGATATGTTTTGATATTTTGATTTTAACAATTTACTGTATGACCTCTTTTTAGTTTTGTAATTTTGATATTTTGTTTTGAGGTTATGGTTTGGTTTTGTGTTTTGTAAGAATAACGGTTTGTTTTCCACGACAATTAAAGGGATCTTTTCACGCTTTGGTAAATTGACAAAATTGAAAAAAGTTGTTTCAGATTCGCACATTTTCGTTTTAGTTATGATATTTGTGAGGAAACAGTAATACTGAACATTAGCCATGGTCTAATATAGCCATTATATGCATCTTTTGACGATTTTAAAACCTAAAAATTATAAAGCGTTGCAACGCGAAACGATTGAATAATTTGGAGAGTTCTGTTTTTGTCGTTAAATTTTGTGAAACTACGAAGATTGCTTATATAAGGTATAAAATACGTCACATATGTGTACTCGGCGGAATAGCTCAGTAGGCTAACGCGTTTTTACTTCAGGACTCTGGCAGGACTCCAGGGGTCACTGGTTCGAAACCTGCTCCGGGCAATGTTCTTTTCCTTTTTTTAATTTTATTCTTGATTTTTTACTGGAGCTTTTACGATCCAATGTTTACATTTATCAATATAAAGCATTTAATGAATAAGTTAAAAAATGCCAAAATCTGTGAAAAGGCCCCTTTAAAGATATATGTTCAGCAAATAATGTTTCAATTAAGGAACAATCCACTTGTAAATATTTATTAATTTTTTAATGTTTCGTCATTTCTTAGATGGTTAATGGTCCAATATCATGCTATACTATTATAGACTTGAGTATACAAGATCTCTCACGTTTTTTCATCTTTGTTGTATTTGTAAATATTGCAGAGGATACAGAAGGTAAGCACTCTCACACTGTGGCTGTTGCTAACAATGGTACTCAAATGAGTAGCAGCAGCATTGACAATACTCTTTCCGAAACTGTGGATGATAAACCAATTGACCATGTGGGCAAACATGATATTGTTGCTGGTGGTAACAATGTGGGTGATACTAGTGGTGCTGGGTTTAAAAAGTCAGATGTGGATATAGAGATTAAGGAAGAGAAAGCTGAAAAAATAAATGATGAAACATATAGTACAAATGAGCCTAGTGTTGATATGCATGGTAATGACACTTATAAAGAAGGTGGTGGTTTAAACTTAGATACATTAAATACTGACAAGCCAAGTGCTGATAGAGTAAATAAAGTTAGTGATGATATAATAAGTAAGAGTGAACATGAGGACATTGAAATTAAATTAAAAGATCAGGATGACCCTAAGATGGTGCAGAAATTGCTTCATGGGAAAAACAATGTGCCTGACAAAGAAAAAAGTGTAGCTGATCATCATCCTGGTGAAAGTGCTGAAAGTGAAAATCTTGATACTGGAAAGAAAAGAGATACTGGTAACCTTGAAGCATTTAGAGAAAAACACATGGATAAAATAGGTGGGGAGCATGTTTTATTAAATTACAGTAGCTCACATCTAGAAACAAGCAAGGTTCAAGGAAATACAGATGACAGTATGGACAAAGTTAAAACAGACATAGTTAAAACGTCTGATGAGACTCAGTTAAACAGAGCGAACAGTAAAATAAATGAGGACGTTTCTGGTCATGTTCAAGTAGTTGATGGTGCTGAAGACATTCATCCTAAAGGAGTTGGTGAAGCAGTCTCGGGCAAGGTTAACATCAAAGACGGGGCTCATTCTGATGGCTTCAGTTCTAGCCCAGTTAGTGTTGGCAATGACTTGTCCCACAATGACTTTGAAACATTGCAAACAGATGGTTTACATGATGGCACTAATTCTGAGGATGATCAAATGACAGAAACTAAAAGCTTTGATGGTGAGTCTCTTAATGTAGTAAGCATGCTTCATAATCACCCAGTGTTATCACCTACTTATCATGAAGATATTGTCACAACCACAGTGAATGCTTTAGCCCAAACATCTCATATTGTTTCACCTGTCATTGATAACTCACAGTCAATGCTAGCCCCTCCTACTAAAATCACAGTCTCACATGTAACGAGTGACAGTTATGATACTAACAAGAATGATGTGCATGCAAGTCCTTCTGTTGACAGTGAAGTTTCACCCACTTCTTTGGAAACAGTTTCTGTATCTGAAATGTCAAATGATTTCCAACAAACCCAAAATTTTAAAACTGATGGTCATATAGTTGATATTTATCACAATAATCATGACCCTACACATAAATTGTCCTTGAAATCTGAAAGCTCTTTAGATGAAAGCCTTTTCAGCTTGATTGACATAACTTATAATGCTAAAGAAAGTTTAATTCCTTCTTTGCTTCAATCATCATTAAGTCAACCAGAAAGTGTTGAAGCAAACAATAATAGAATCTCTCAGTTACTAATTGACCCCACTTTATCCTTTAAAAGCTCCATCAACGTTATTGACATTTCTGATCATGCTGAAGAAACGTTTACTTATAGTCAGACGGAAAGTTTTGAAATCAATAATGACATTATCCCTCAATTACAAATAGATCCTACTCCATCCTTTAAAAGCTCCATCAATTTAGGATTAGCAACATCTTCCCAAACAGGTATCCCCTCTGAATTTACTGATCAAATAAAGATTGATATTGAGCATCATATTTCAAAAGACAAAATGCCTGACATCATCAAACAAACACATACTTACAATGAAAAAGTACATAGTGGAAATTTACTCCATGACATTTTAAGAGAAGAAATATCTGATGAAGAACTTTATAATACAAAGATAAAGGCAGATTCTAGGGAATCAAAAGAGTCCGAAGACATGTTCAGTATTGAAGATACTCGAGGAGTTCCAAATATACCATACAGTGAACAAAACCAGACAAATGGAAAAACTATTGCTGATCCTCCTGATGCAAAATTATCTGACAATTCAAAAGAGGACAAGAAAGCCAATGAAGTTCTCAATGACTTTGATGAATTGCCGACAGGTTTGTTGTATCACCGTGTGGCTCGATTAGACATTTTAACACTCTTCATGTGTGTGCTGCTTCAACCCCTCTGGAGTTTCTACTTATAGATTAACATTCTTTAGACTGCATACATTTACAGGTTTTTATGCACTAACTGGACATATTATTTTGGCTTCACTTTTGAATTTTCTGTGTGTAAATTAGTGTATAGAAAAATATATACTCTAGTGTAATCTATATTTATACATGTAATCATAATTATTGCTGAAATGTATGTTTGTAACTTTAACTTAAAGTTTAAGTAAACATGATTTTTATCAATAAGTTTGTATCATACATGATATAAGTAAACAGATAAAACATCATATTCATTCAGTTAAGGCTTTTGATAAGTCATATGTGGGGGTTTACACAACAGTTATAATACAATGTAATTGCTTCTGAATATGGAAAGCTAACTAAATTATTGTCTTCAGCTTTAAAGTTACAGTAAAAAAGTAATAACGCCATCATATTTTATGCTAAAATAGTTCTCTTTGTACGGTAGTTGTATGTCATTGAGTGTTTGTTGGTTCCTCTTTTGTAACCTCATATTTCTAGTAATTTTATGCAATGTGCATCTACTGATGGGTAAATGCATATAGTGATTGGCATGTCCGTTTGTTTGTCAGTCTGTCGGTCCCTCCTTCAGTAGGATGCTAGTAATAAGAATGCTCATGTCGTAAAAAAATAAATAATGCTTCATACAAAGCTCCTATACTCTTAAAACAAATCGCGTTGTCCGTACGTAATGTTGACATTAATTTACAAACCTAATAATGTGTTTGATCTCACATCAGTACCCCCACTACAAATCTTTGATATTAGCATGGATGGTTGTAATTCTTGGTTAACCGAAATTTTATATTCGCTTATTAACAAGACTCCTTACTAAAGATCTTTGATACTTCAATTCAACACTCTGCAGACTTAAATAAACTGACCTAATTTTGCCCTTGACATTACCTTTATTTGGGTTTGTAAATATTCAAATTGTCCAATGAATCAATACTGACAAGAATTCCACTTTGGGGCATCTGCATTGATTGAACACATCATCTTGTTTAAAAATGTTAAATCCACTCGGATGTAGAGTCACTTTGCTTATTTTATGTATCAAAGCAACACAATTAAATTATGTAGCAAATGTGTAACTAATGACATTTTCATTAAAATAAATGATAATTTTAATTTTCATAGCCAACATTTTTTTTTTTTATTTAATGAAAAAATGAAAAGTGAAAAAAGTTACTAAAATATAACAAACTTTTAGTAACTTATAAAAGTGCTTCATATTAATAAGCTTTAACTAGAAATAGCATGTGCTAGGAACAATAACATTACTAATATGAGTACACCTTACATGGTTTTCTCTACAACATGCATTAGGTTGGTTTTGAATAAACAGTATTTTCAATATTGTAAATATTTCTGTCCATTTTTATAAATTAATATAAATGTACAAAAGTAATGTGTTTGAGTTTCATGTTTTAAGTTACTTATTTCAAGTTGCTGAAGTATTGGTATTCCCAAGAGAATATTTACATAGAGTAAATAGGGCCAATGTTTAGTGGTTTAGATATTTCTCAATTATTTATTACTCTATAATGCTTTAAGGCACTTTCTAGCTATTACACTGTTGTTTAATGGTTTGTGATTTATAGGAACACATTTTGAAGATAAGAATTGTGTTCTTTCTCAGTTGAGAGGTGCCTCATTACATGTTTGTTTTGTATTTGTATCTAGATTCTGTTGTCACAAGTTTTTATTAAACACCTGTCTCTTGACCCTTTACCACTTAGAAACGTATTTTGACGCATCTGTAGTCCTTTAGAAAGTTTAATTTAATTAAAGGCCTTTCTTACTAGATCAGTTTTAAATGTTTTAGTTCCAACCCGTAGATACTGATGGGCAGCAAAAAGCATAAAACCTGTTCTGGTTTAATGCTGTTTGCACATTTTCACTTTGCTTCTGAGTGGGAAAGGGTTAACTGGACGTATTATGGGACCACCCTTGTTAGATGGTCCGGCAGCTTTGTGCTTTCTAATTTGTAGAGTTTTTGTTAAATCTTCATTATAATTTCTGGAAATGTTTGTTGACATAACTTGAGGGCCAAGTCTGATAACCAGCAAATTTTCACAAGGAGTTTCATAGTTAATTAGGCAATAACTTTGAAGTGCCCAGTGCATTTTGTTGTTGTTTTTAAGGAAAATTTGACATTTTCACTGTCTTACTTGTACAGATTTTATTGAATCTTCACCAAACTTTCTGGAAATGTATGTTATCTTTCTTTTCACTAAATCTTCACCAAGCTTTCCAGATATGTTTGACCCCATTAAATTGAGTACACAACAATTCAAACAAATTAAGCGTCGCATGGGGTATATTTTGTAGATGAATAGGGCTTATATATTTGTCCATAACCCTGTTGTTTTGCATTCAAATGATTTGTCAAAGAATGAATGTGAAGTTTTGGGGCTATATTTATGTTAAATGTTGATAATTTTATCAAACATCTTTAAGAAAAAAGTCAGTAATATTTTTTCATTCTCTTATTCTAGCTGTGTTTGGATCCTCTTCTAAGGAAGATACTGCAAAAGCAGCTGACAATGAAAAGAAAAATGTTGACCTGCCAATGGAAAAGAAAGATGATATGTTAACAGACAATAATGCCGACACTAATAAACAAGAAAGTGTGAAGGAAGCAAAAGAAACTGTGAATCTCCCAAGTGAAGTTAATGTTGAAGGTCTGAAGAAAGATATTGCAGTCGAAGTAAGTAAAGAAAATGAAAAGAAAATTGCAGACAATCTGGATGAAAGAGAGAAAGCTGATGTTAATGAAAAGCCTGATACAGATGCTTTAAAATTTATAAATGATAAGGGTGAAATTGATGATGAAGAGGTTGAAGTGAAAAAATCAGAAGTAGATGAAATTAAAAAGAAGATTGTCATTGAAATGGAGAAAGAGAAAGTAGAAAATGTGGATAAAACTACAAACCTTGATGGTGATGCAAAGAGTGAAGAAGGTTCAAGCAGTTTTCATAAAACTGCAAACCTTGATGGTGCTGCAAAGAGTGAAGAAGGTTCAAGCAGTTTTCAAGCATCCATCATTCCATCTACAAGCACCCAAATGCCAGCTGTACAAGTTGTTGCTTCAGCGTCAAATAAAGGAACAATTGTTGATGGAACTTTCTTTCCTGATGAATATTTAGGTGGCGAAGAAACAACTCAAACATCCATAGTGGGTGATTCTACAAGGCTTTACACCAACACTTATAATATTGATGGCACAATGTTCACTACTGTTGAAGAAACACTATTAACTTCTAACACTGAGCTCTTTAAAAAGGTTGATGATACCCAGAAACCTGTGGATATTATAAGCCCAACTGCTGCTCAACAAGCGACCAGTGCAGCTAAATCAGACATAACAAGTTATTCAGAGGAATTGAAAACCACAACCCACTCAACTGAAAGTTTAGATAACAAGGTGACACAAGCTATTGGTCTGTCACAAGTGAAACCTCCTACTACAGCAGTTATCCATGAAAATATTCAGTCATCATCATCAACTGACTTTGTTGCATCTTCATCAACATCATTTGCCACACAGTTCCTGGAAACAACATTGGAAACCTCATTTGACCATGGAAAGCAGTCCAGCGACACTACTTATTCTGCTTCTCTTGATGCAATCCACAATTTACTGGAGACCAGCCTGAACAAGTTCAATGAAACTGTGCGCAGCAACAATGTTCAGGAACAAGTTCAACCTTCCCAGAACCTGGATGCCTACACGACCAATGCATTTTTATCCCGCAAGCCTTTGTCATCAGGTGCCACCGATTCTGCTGAAGCAAGTGCCGAAGCTGATCCAAAACCCACTGATGAAAAAGAACACCGTCACAGTGACAATCATGTGCATACAACAGATTCTTATGAACAGGAAATCAGACCAAAACAAGACCAAACTGTGGAGACTCACGCTCACAGTCATGGACAGCATGGCCACAGTCATGGACAAAGTGGTCATGGTCACAGTCATGGACAAAGTGGTCATGGTCACAGTCATGGACAAAGTGGTCATGGGCATAGCCATGGACAGAGTGGTCATGGTCATAGCCATGGACAGAAAGGTCATGGACAGAGTGGTCATGGTCATAGCCATGGACAAAATGGTCATGGCCACAGTCATGGACAGAATGGTCATGGTCATAGCCATGGACAGAACAGTCATGGACAGATAAAAGAAATGGGTCATTTTGAGACCATACAAAATCTAGACGAAAATAACAATGAAAAGACAACTCAGCCTACGCCCGAGGATTATTATGAAAGAGCTCCACCCACTGATATCCCGCCCCAAGGGCAGGTCATGGGAAGTGAGGCCCAGCCCCTTGAAGACCTGTACAGTGCTGATCATGTGTTTGGGAGGAAGGTACCAGATTCAAACCTAGATGAGGAGGAAACTAAGAGGTCTTCTATGGATATTCTTAAAGCATTGGATCCAATAATGAAGACACTGATTGACATGGTATGTATTTCATTCACAACAATTGGAAAACATAAAAAGGATCTTACTTTGAATTACAAGTAATTATGAAACAAAAGTAATAATTATAATACAGTCAATCTTGTATTAAGAGACCACTCAAGGGAGTAATCAAAAGCGGTCTCTTAATAAAATGGTCTTTAAATAAAAAAGGCCATTCTGGCAGAATGCTTACCCTCAATTTTAATCTATATGAAGGAAAATCTCTTTTGTCAACAATGATTTTAACTTTTATAATAAAATGAATGCAAACACAATACATGTACATAAACAATATTTTACTTATAATGTGTTTTATTTTTTCACTTATTATAAATAATCATATATTATAAATGTGTACATATTTATTTGCAAAACAACATAGACAAGGAAATATTTTTCGCGTTTTTTTTCACCTGACACATAATTGTCCACGTCTTCAAGCACCTCGGCTTTACGCTTAAGAATGTTCTGAATTTGAGTTTTACCGACTCCAAACTCATCTGCAATTTTACATGCACTTTTACTATATGACAATTCCAAAACCCGAATTTTCTCGTTCAACGTTAACACTTTTCGTTTTGACATTTTAATTTCTGCATGTACGCTTAAGAAAAATCTGACTCGATTATGATACATAATGAGCTGAAAAAATTAAAACACCTCAATTGAAAAAAAACAAACAGACCTAATTGGAAAATTTTTTAAGTAAATAACAATGTGATTTGCTAACAAATATCTACTTATTAGCATAATTACAAATTGGGAATGTACAGATTTCGACAGATGTTGCCAATTAATAGTTTATTTTCCGCACTTCTCAGGAAATGTTTGTCGCGTACAGTGCATTGTTTCTGCACCTGTTATCTATACTCGAGAAAAATAGGCGTTGTCTCTTAACGTTCCACATAGTAAACTTTTTAAGCTGTGGACTGTGCGTAAAACGTTCCTCTATTATTGAACTCAATATATTGATATGCAGTCTACAACAATACCGGTCAGAACCGGTCAACGAGACAAAGCATAATCATAATGGTTGGTGTGAAAACAAAGCAGCGGTGTAACAGTACATCTTATCGGCTTAGATAAATAATTAACACGGATTTGTCCCTGAAAGATCAATACATTAACTACTTTTACCTCCTAGTGGTCGCTTAATTCAAGATTTGGACATCAAAATACATATAAATCAGTGGTCGCTGGTCGCGTAAGACAAAAGTCGCTGAATACAATATCATTATATAGCGAAAAAGCTCCGTGGGATTTCAAAAATGTCGCATAAGACAAAGGTTGCTTAATACAAGTGGTCGCATCCACAAGATTGACTGTAATGATTGTCAACAATTATTGAATTGGTTCAATTAATAAAATGTATGAACCTCTTTTGTAAATGTTAAAATAATTTGTTGGATAGTTAAATATCTTCTATAATTATTTTAAACACTTCAAGCTTAAATGTAAAGTAATGTTTTACAAAGTTTAGTCATTTGAAAAAAAAGTAAATGACATTCTTAGGGTTTATTTGCACAGACCTATCAACATGTCTGACCTTATCATATTTCACAACCTTGTCCTGTATTCATGGCTGTGTTTGTGCCTGTGTCAGATGCCAGGCAGTGTCCAGGGGGTGTTGGAGCAGGAGCCCCTGGGTATGTCCCCTACACTCACCATGCTGGTCTCCCTAGTGTCAACAGCTGTCCTGGGGCTGGCTACTTGCCTTGGCTGCCTGTGCAAGGTAATTAAAACTCTGGCTATTATGTTTTATTAATGTTTTTTTTTCAATATAGCATTTGAAATTGGAAGATTGTACAAATATGATGGTAATGAATAGATGCCGGTGCAAGGTAATGGCCATTATGTGTCATGAATTTTATATTAAATATAGCATCTAAGGTTCAACATGTGGAAGTTTGTACAACTATGATAATATAAAACATAAATTCTGGTTGCATATTTATAATTATACATGAATTGTTTTTATTTTAAAAGAATTTTTAATATTCAATAATGAAAATTAATGGCTTTTTTTAAATACAGGGTGAGAAGAAGAAATCAGGGAAGAAGGATCCAGTAGGTATGTAAATTGTGAAACACTTTTTTACAATGGAACTTCTTTAATTTGAACATCAGTACCTAGAGCATCTATAACTTAAAATCTCAATAACTCAAGCCTCTGTATGATTCCAAAATACTTTGTAATATTGGAATGAACCCTATCTTATTCAAAGATGGTTTTGACACCTCTATGTAGGGACTGTCAATTAAGGGGTTAATGGTTTGCACCTTATCAAAGCTGCAAGCAGGTTTATGGAATCTGTTCTCTGTGTGTGTCAATTATATGCATTTTATTTGCGTAAATTGCCATATTGATACACTCTTTTTCATGCTCGCAATTTGTTAAATGATTTATTGTAATGGTAAAATCTTTAAGATAAAGAATAATTCTGGTAACCAAGCAACTGTAAGTTGTATGTGTATTATATTTTTTTACATATATAATATTATTATTTTTAAACACATCTCTATTGCTAACATATGATATATATTAATTACTATGATGGTTTAACATAGTATATATTTCTTTATTCTTAGCATGAACACCTGATTAGCTCAATAACTTCATTACTCAAGCATTTCTGACACCCAAATATTACCTAAAGTAGTTTGACTGCACAGTTTCCACACATGTACATGCACATTTTGTCAATGTGTCCATTTTTCTGTAGTAATAATCCGTGCCCTGGAGGAGAAGTTATTTATTTCTACAAAAGAGAAAGAAAATCTAGAAGATGACCTGCAGATAAAAGTTAAAAAGGTAAGTCATAACAAAAACTTCTTGTATGCTCATCATCTGGATAAATTTGACAGTTTAAAGTAGAACTTAGAAATGGGGTTTAATTAAGACTTTAGCATTAAGCAATTTTAATAATGAATGTGGCTGGAGCTAGCTGTGCTTTTATTTTTGTAACGATAGAGCTGGTAATCCTAAATTTTAGGCCAATTTTTAATATGAAAATTATTTTAGGTATGTACAAAGAACAGTGCCTTAAGTAGTCATTTTAGTTTCTCAAACTGTCCTTCCACACGCCTGTCTGTCAGTCCATAGCATTAATGTTTTTTATTTCATATCTGGAAAGCTTTATTATGTTTATTAATTTGAATTGGTATAGGTAGAAAGGCAACCATGAGGATACATGAGGATGCAGTATACAAGAAGTGTTACTTTAGACTTCATACTTGTGAAGTTATTTCCCTTTGGTCATTTTCATACTTTTTTTACGTGTAGCATAGCTCTATGACTTGTCTCATAAACTTAACACTTAATAGGTATATAGTGTTTTTATGAGTAATTGACCCTTTCTAAGAAAATGGGTATATAGTTTTGGCACTGTCCGTCAGTCTATCACACTTTTCGTGTCCACTCTCTTATTCAAATAGTTTTCATCCGATCTTTACCAAACTTGGTCAGAAGTTGTATCAAGACAATATCTAGGTCAAGTTCAAATATGAGTCATGCTGGGTCAAAAACTAGGTCACGGGGTCACTTAGTGCATTTCAATATTTAGCATGGTGTCCGCTCTCTAATTGAAGTAGTTTTCATCTGATCTTAACCAAACTTGGTTAGAAGTTATATCAAGACAATATCTAGGTCAAGTTCGAATATGGGTCATGCGGGGTCAAAAACTAGGTCACAGGGTCACTTAGTGCATTTCAAGGATTTAGCATGGTGTCCACTCTCTAGTTTATGTGGCTTTCAGATTTATTTTGATATTCTAAGACATTTTTATGCCCCTGAAGGAGGGCGTATATTGATCGGACTCTCCGTCCGTCTGTCCATCACACTTTGGGTTTAGATTTCGAAAAATGCTCATAACTTCTATGTCGCTTCAGATAGCAATTTCATATTTGGCATGCATGTGTATTTTGACAAGGCCTTTCCATACGCACACAAATTTTGACCCCTGTGACCTTGACCTTGAACTTAGGGTCCGCGTTTAGGTTTAGAAATCTGCGTTTAGGTTTCGAAAAAAGTTCATCATTTCATCCAAGCGTTTATAGGGGCATAAGTCATCCTATGGTGACAGCTCTTGTTTTTTTAAGAAATGAAGGGTAAAAACACTGCTGTTTCTTATTTCCTCATAGTGTACGTAATGTTTATTTCATCACTACAAAAAGTTTTTGGACAAGCTGCTAACTTCATGATGAACAGATCTTATTGAGGGTAAATGCAGTGAACAAAAACAGTTTCTCTGTCCATCATAATTCATGAGTAATTGTATAATCTTAAAAAGGTTTAACCAAAAGTTTACCCCTGCCTGTCCCAAAAAGGCATGCACCAATTTATCAACCAGAATTGTTCTTTCAAACCCATCTTTAAAGTCTGTTTAAACAATAGACTCTAGTTCATCATTGACATATATATTTTGTATGATGTATATGAAGATTGAAGAGTTGCAAAGGGAGGTAACAACTCAGCAGGCAAGCTCTGGAACTGCTGAAACAGAAGTCGGCACTGTGAAGGTAGACATACAAATATTTATTTCATTTTGTTCACTACCATTTGTTTTTTAAGTTAAAGATGTAAGTACTTTCAGTGTGCTTTCGTTCAGTAAAATATAGTTTTTATATGTGGAGGAAAAAAGTATGTATAGCTTTTCAGTGTACAATGTGAATTAGTTAATGGTGGTTTTGTCCAGAAAGCAGATGTGGCACAAATGTGTTTTTCAATGTTGCTCAAGCCATATAAAACATTAAAGTCAAGCTTGTGCCTATGGCAAACAACCCATTAATTTCATAATTGTTTAAAATCAAAAGGGTTCTCATTTTATATGATTACTTTAATCGTATGTATTTCTGCATGTGTACATTGCTTTTCAATACAAACCTACATCATAAATACAACACAATGTTATGTTTTTGAAGATTGCCGTGGTGTAGTGGATATGGTGTCCGCCTAGCGATCGGGAGGTCATGGGTTCGATCCCCACTGTGGGAGCGTTCTTTAGATCTCCCCCATAGACACCAAGGAAAACGGACGCGAAAGGGTTTCATATAAGCTAAGGCTTGTTATGCAATCGAGCTTAAATAAATAGGTTTAAAAACAGGTTATTTCTTTATCTTCTTTATCAAGCCAGTTTCACACCCTTACTTTTCTGATTGACTCTTGTTTTGCAAAGACTGGTGTTTTAAAAATTATGCCTATGCAATACAGTGATGTTTAGTTGCCGTGGCATAGAAGATATGGTGTGAGCCTGGTGACCTGGAGGTCATGGGTTCGATCCCCAATGTGGGAGTGTTCTTTATATCTCGTGTAAAGACACCAAGTACTGGTTTTACCCAGGAAACGGAATTGGGAGCGTTTAAATAAGCCTACGGCTTTGGATGTAGCCGAGCTGAAATAAAAAGGTTTATTTATAGTCATGTTTGTTCAAGCTACACAATGACTCCCTGAAGAAGCAGGTGTCAGCCCTCCATCAGGAAGTGACGCAGTACAAACAGGAGGTGGCAGACAAGGAGGAGGAGTTGACCCGGTTACGTGAGGAGGTCAGCGCGTACGAGACAGATGTACGGGATTTGGAGCAGCGGGCAACAGACGCAGAGAAAGCTCTGCAGAAGGTATGGGCTTGGAGTTGACCTGGTGTTTGTGTGGTAAGATCTGTGCTTTTTAACCAGGTTTTCCGAAGGAAAAAACTGGTTATTAGATTGGCGAATGTCGGGGGCTGGCGGGCGGGTGGAACAAGCTTGACCGGGCCATAACTTTGTCGTTAATTGTGAGATTTTAAAATCATTTGGCACATTTGTTCACCATCATTAGACGGTGTGTCACGCGAAAGAATTACGTCGATATCTCCAAGGTCAAGGTCACACTTTGATTTCAAAGGTAAAAAATGGCCATAAATGAGCTTGTCCTGGCCATAACTATGTCATTCATTGTGAGATTTTAAAATCATTTGGCACATTTGTTCACCATCATGGGACGGTGTGTAGCACGAAAGAATCACGTCAATATCTCCAATGTCAAGGTCGCCACGACTAAAATTAGAATTTTTTTAAAAACAAACTTACAAAGGGGGTTAATTTTGTTTGTTCATTTCAAAAGTTCAGTTTGAGTTTTCTCCCTTTATCAGATTTTTTTTTCACAATGAAAACCTGGTTTTGTGACAATTTTGTCCCTTGTCTCCCTTTATCAGCTTTTTTTTTCAAATTGAAAACCTGGTTTTGTGACAATTTTGTCCCTTGTTGTTGATTGCATTTGTTGGCTTCAGGCTCAGAAAAACAGGGAAAACACGTAAAACCAATTTCCAGCAGAGAATTTGCATGATTTTCTGAAAACTA
Organism: Dreissena polymorpha; assembly: GCF_020536995.1. Classification (NCBI taxonomy): domain Eukaryota; kingdom Metazoa; phylum Mollusca; class Bivalvia; order Myida; family Dreissenidae; genus Dreissena; species Dreissena polymorpha. Next base: position 23,561,843 of record NC_068357.1, read on the forward strand.
AGGGACTATCAGGGAAGAACAACCTATAGATAAAATACAAATTAAAAAGTGAAAAAGTAACAACAACACAATAGTTTAATGGGAAGTTTAAAGGAAAATTGTATTTTTGAAAAAATCACAGTCAACTGGACATGGATTTTTAAAAGGTTTTATAGCATAATGGATATGGTGGCAGCCTAGCGATCAGGGATAAAATCCTTTCCCACTCAGAAGCAAATTTAAAATGGTTATGTGCAAACAGCTTAAAACCAGAACAGCCTGCGAGTAACTGATCAGGTTATATGCTGTTCGTTGCGCATCAGTATCTAAGGTTTGGAAATATAGCCTTTAAAACTTGAATTAAGTAAGAAAGGTCTTTAATTAAATATAACTTTCTATGGGACTAAATGTGTCAAAATACGTATCTAAGTGGTATAATGGTTAATGGATGAGATTCCTGCACAAGGAGTGCTTGTGTATAAATTATATTCTTAAGTAACATAATGGAGAGTGTCAGTAACACATTTGTTCAATGGTTAAAAAATATGTTTTAACCAATAAGATATTGATCTTTTTCATATTTTTATTTTCGCTCTTCCCAGACTGTACACCAGCTCCATGAGCGTAAAGAAGAGCTAACATCGGCCCACACAAGGCTGGAGAGTCTGGCAGAGCAGGTGAAACAGTTGGAGACACGCAAACAACAGGTACCGTAACTTGTGTTGGTGATGAGCCGCGTTTTGCTAAAATGGGTCTTATGCCAAATGCAGCCAGCGCAGCTCGAGACCAGCTTGCTCATTTGCGTAGGTTGTTTCACTGTACCAATAACACCAGAAAACATTGCATGACTTGAGAAAACATGGCACTTTTGAACAGGCTGGGCAAATGTGCAGGCTTATCGGGATATACACTGGCCAGATATGTCATAAGACCCATTATGTCTTTCTTATACCTTTAACCATGAAGTCATATTCAAAAGCTTTTATTCGGTTGAGAACTCCGAGTCAATCTCCTGGATTGTGTTGTCAACATCATCTTCCATAGTGATTACAATTCAAAATGATTGAACTGACTTTTATTTGATTTGGATTTTCCAAAAAGACTTAATAATTAAAAAAAATATGCCCTCTTTTGAAGTTTTTTCAATTATTTATGCCCCTCTTTGAAGAAGAAGGGGTTTATTGTTTTGCTGGCTCTGATGTCGGTAGACCAGTCTGAATGTCAGTAGTCCAGTTTGTTTCGATCCATAACTCATCAACCAATTGACAGATTGGCTTTATACTTCACATGTGCATTGGCCTTGGACAGTAGATGACCCCTATTGAGATTGGGTCAAAGGTCAAGGTCACTATCACTCTAAGTGTGAAAATCTTTTCTGATCAATAACTCGTCAACGAATTGACCGATAGGCTTGATACTTCACATGTGCATTGACTTTGGACAGTAGATGACCCCTATTGAAATTGGGGTCAAAGGTCAACGTCACTATCACTCTAAGTGTGAAAATAGTTTTTGATCAATAACTCGTCAACGAATTCACCGATTGGCTTGATACTTCACATGTGCATTGGCCTTGGACAGTAGATGTCCCCTATTAAAATTACGGTCACTAGGTCAAGGTCACTTACACACCAAGTGTGAAAATCGTTTCCAATTAAGAACTCCTCAACTTATTGACCGATAGGCTTGATACTTCACAAGAGCATTGGCCTGGGACAGTAGACGACCCCTATTGAAATTTCGGTCAGTAGGTCAAAGGTCAAGGTCACTATAAAACTAAGTGTGAAAATTGTTTCCGATAAATAACTTGTCAACAAATTGACCGATTGGCTTGATATTTCACATTTGCATTGGCCTTGGACAGATTATGACCCCTATTTAAATAGGTCACTTGGTCAAAGGTCAAAGTCACTATCATTCTAAGTGTGAAAAATAGTTTCCAATCAATAACTCGTCAACGCATTGACCGATTGTATTATAATTCTTACTTCTTTGTTTTAGTGTGAGATCTCGGACGCAAAAATGATCCAAATGTTATGTTCAGCATAGGCTGCACAGAAACATATTGTCCCATCATTCCTCTTAATAATTAGGCCAATGAAATAAGTCAGATCTGTTGATCTTTTATATATATGGGCTGTGTTTTAAGAAAAAGGGGTTAAATGCATGTGCATAAAGTGTCGTCCCAGATAAGCCTGTGCAGTCCACTAAGGCTAATCAGGGACAACACTTTCCACCTAAACTGGTGTTTTGCTAATAAGACTTTCTGTAAACAAAATATACCATAAAAGCAAAAAGTGTCGTCCCTGATTTGCCTGTGCAGAATGCACAGGCTAATCTGGGACGACACTTTACGCATGTGCATTAAACCCACTTTTCATAGAGCACGGCTCATATATATTGGATCAAATTCTTTTTCCAATCCTTTCAATAAACCATATATTGATGAACCACATGATTGGCGGGCATCCATAAGTTTAACTGATATTATTGTTTTCAGTTAGAAGATGAATCAGCTGATTGGGCAGAAAAGTAAGTGTGATTTTACCGTGATGTGTTATTTTGAAGTGTTCTGCAAAGGAAGGTGTTAAAAGATGTGTGTTTAAGCAAAGGTTTTTACTGTAGTCTGGCCAATCATTACTAATGGTATAGAGGCATCCATTCAGTAAACAACAAACACAATACTATCTCAGAAAATGCACTGGTGTGTGCTACATGGTTTTATGCCTGTGCAGGAATAGTAATTTACAGTTCAGATCATGATCATGGTCAAATTAAGGATTTCATTTATATGCAAGTCTGAATCTATTCGAGCCTCACTCTGGAAAAACAGGGCTTTATTCATGTGCGTTAAGTATAGTCCCAGATAAGCCTGTGCAGTTTGACAGGCTAATGGGGTATGACACTTCCTTCCTAGAAAACATTTGTGCTAAGAAGAGAAAGATTTTAGACAAAAAATACCTTAAACGTGGAAAGTGTTGCCCTTGATTAGCATACTTGAACCTCTCATGCTGATCTGAGACAATGTTTTAGGCAGATAGACTAAGCCCTATTTTCCCAGTGCGATGCACATTTGTATTGACAGCAGCAGCAGCAAAAAAAAAAGAATTCTTCAATAGCCTTACATCAAAATGAAAAAACAACAACATTGTAAGCCAATTTAACAAAGATAACTGTATACTTTGTTAATGGCAAATCCAGTGAATATCCTTTATTTGAGCCTAAATCTGGCAAAACTGGGCTTAATGCCAGTGCCTTAAGTGTCATCCCAGATTAGCCTGTGCAGTCAAAGAATTGTTTTGCCAGAGCAAGGTCAGACTGGCATATGAAAACATTTCTGCATGGTTTTGCCAGAGCAAGGTCAGACTAGCATATGAACACATTTCTACATGGTTTTGCCAGAGCAAGGTCAGACTGGCATATGAACACATTTCTGCATGGTTTTGCCAGAGCAAGGTCAGACTAACATATGAACACATTTCTGCATGGTTTTGCCAGAGCAAGGTCAGACTAGCATATGAACACATTTCTGCATGGTTTTGCCAGAGCAAGGTCAGACTAGCATATGAACACATTTCTGCATGGTTTTGCCAGAGCAAGGTCAGACTAGCATATGAACACATTTTTGCATGGTTTTGCCAGAGCAAGGTCAGACTGGCATATGAACACATTTCTGCATGGTCTTGCCAGAGCAAGGTCGGACTGGCATATGAACACATTCCTGCATGGTTTTGCCAGAGCAAGGTCAGACTGGCATATGAACACATTTCTGCATGGTTTTGCCAGAGCAAGGTCAGACTGGCATATGAACACATTTCTGCATGGTTTTGCCAGAGCAAGGTCAGACTGGCATATGAACACATTTCTGCATGGTTTTGCCAGAGCAAGGTCAGACTAGCATATGAACACATTTCTGCATGGTTTTGCCAGAGCAAGGTCAGACTGGCATATGAACACATTTCTGCATGGCTTTGCCAGAGCAAGGTTCAGTAAAATAGCAAATTTATCCAGAATTATTTAATAGCCAAGCATTAGAATAATAATATATTTTTATTGAGTTTATTCTGCATGACTTTGCCAGAGCAAGGTTCAGTAAAATAGCAAATTTATCCAGAATTATTTAATAGCCAAGCATTAGAATAATTATATCTTTTTATTGAGTTAAAAAAAGACAATTGTATACTTTGTTAATAGGCAACTCAGTGCTTATCCGGTATTTGTTGTTTTATCAAGGGTAGCAACTCAGAGATTATCTGGTATTTGTTGTAATATCAAGGGTGAAGGATCTGACAGAGCAAGTACAGCTGTCTGCCGAGGAGAGCAGTCGAATACAGGAAGACTTGGCCTACAAAGCCAGCGAACTGGAGGTACTTGCAATAGACCTTTTAAGTCTATTTGTTTGGAGCACTGATTTTATCTCATCATCACACATATAGTAACTTAATTAACCCATTCTGATGGCCATGGCCAGTATTGCAGTTGAATTTAGCATCTCTTTTGATATTAAAAAAAAAATGCAACTGCGACAGATATAAAACTTAACAAATATCCTCGGGGTTTTAATGTTGGGTGACAGATATCATTATAGAAGGAGAAGATTAGAGAAACAAGCTGTCATTGGGGAAAGTCTTGTGTGTCATGTGTGCATTATTACCCGGTATTGCAACATCTGTCTGCTAGCTTCTGTTATTGTGTCTTGTTCTGAGAAAACTGGCCATAATGTATGTGCGTAAAGTGTCGTCCCAGATTAGCCTGTGCAGTCCGCACAGGCTAATCAGGGACGACACTTTCCGCTTTAACTTGATTTTTACCGTTAAAAGGGACTTCCTTTAAACAAAAAATACTATTAAAGCGGAAAATGTCGTCCCTGATTAGCCTGTGCGAACTGCACAGGCTAATCTGGGACGACACTTTACGCACATGCATTTAGCCCAATTTTCACAGGACGAGACACAATTGATTCTTCATAAGGAAGGATGTCATTTGAGAGGATTTTGTTTTGCATATTGTTACTAATAGTTTGTAATACATTAAGCCCATTTCCCAACTTGTTTCACCATCAAAATCTGACTGTTTGTCGTTCTGTCGAAATGTCTGTCCTTCTGTCTGTCTGTGTATGTGGTATATTTTCATCCAAAAATCAGCTAAAATGTCAGATATGTTTTATTTTAAAATTAATTTAATTTTTACTCTGTCATTCCCAGTCACATTCAGAGAGCCAGGCTTATGAGGTAGTTAGATTCATTTGGTTTGTTGCTTTTACGATACTCATCTCAGTTTAAATATGGTGTTACACCCAGTTATATATGGGCCGTGCTCTGTGAAAAGGGGGGTTTAATGCATGTGCTTAAAGTGTTGTCCCAGATTAGCCTGTGCACTCTGCACAGGCTAATCAGGGACAACACCTTGTGTTTTTATTATATTTTTCATTTAAAGAAAGTTTCTTTTTCGTAAAAATGCATTACAGGCGGAAAGTTTTGTCCCTGATAAGCCTGTGCAGACTGCACAGGCCAAATTGGGACAACACTTTACGCGTATGCACTAAACCATTTTTCACAAATCAGGGCCCATATATTGGTTGAGGTGCTACTTTTACTGGGACAAAGAGCATGAAACGACAGCAAAACATTTTTATTGAAATGGGAAATGTTTTACAATTTTGTTTTTGGTGGTAAATTACATGTATACGTGTACACCGAATCTGCTCAAAATGTGTAGTCATAAAGCCAAATGCTCATTTTGACATAGACAAACTAAAAAACCATTGCTAATATTCCTGTGTTTACTTTGTAGTGTTATAATTACCATAAATCTGAAATAAGTCATAATAATCATGTCTAAGGCTACGTGTAATTCGATTCTGTCTTACACATATATTAAGTTTACTTACCAACAGGGATCATATTGTTTTTGGTTTTGTCGGTCCTAGACCGAATGAGGTCATGAAAGACCGATTGAAACACCCAATAAGTAAGTCCTATTCTGTCCTGATATTTGTACATCACGATGTAAATTCTATAAGTTCCCAATAAAATTCCCTATGCCAGCTCTTTTTTGCTTAAACTTACCATCGCTTATCCCTTTATTGTCCCCAATTAGCAACCCACTTCTGCTACTCCAGTGAACCAGTGTTGTTTTTGACAGCTTATCGGTGATTTATTGGCAAATTATTGATTTTATCAGGCATTCAAACCACAGTGTTTTTATGATAGGGGTCTCTAATTGCTATCGAAAGATGTATCATACAGAAATAAACGCCAATGACACTATTATCCTGTGTATTATACCACCTTAGGTTATAAACCCTGTCAAACCACAGATTTTGTACATCAAACAAATTGGATGCTGACCAATACGCATCGATGTTTCACATAAATTAATTTTCGTTTTCGACTGATTTTCAAAAAATAATTTGTGACATATTGCATCAATCTAAATTTAGAGTTAATTGACGATTGGTTGAATAAGAAAAGTGCTCAATGCGCTCACATTGCGTCACACAATTTACATATGTTCAAGGGGATATCCCTGTACCGATTGGATGTCAAATCGAGGAATACGGGGAAACCCTACAATTCAGTTTATGGAGAATGGAGAACGCTGTGTTCACGAATTTCTGAAACACATGTATCGTCAAAATTTGACAGAAAATTTTTGTAAGTTAACTTATATACTGACTAAAGTAAAGGTGGAATGATTGATCGTTTTAGGTGTCCTGCTTTTTGGCCAAATTTTCCTGACAATTTTGTTATGGAATGTCCCGATTTGGACTGAAAAATTCTGGCATGTATTGATTTTGGATGTAAATTTTCAAATACTTTTACCCCCATTTTAAATCGAGACCGATTGATGTTGTGGGAAAATATAATCCCTGATATTAAGTTTACTTACCAATGACTGATTATGTATTGAAACAAAATAAATCAATTTAAGTTAACTAACCACGGTTTCAATGTTAATTCTTTGTTTTATTGCCTTTTGGTCAGTATGAGTATAAATACCTAATTATTTTGAGTCTATTTTATGTTGTTATAGTCACCCTAAATATACGTTTGACAAAGGTATCTGATCATGTTATTTCTGTGTATTGAAGATTGGTGATAATGATCAATGTAACCATATATTACCATAATTTACCCTTTATACTTTAATTAAAATTCACTTTAAGTGTTTAACACAAAGGAATTTTTTTAATTTATGAAATGTTGGTTCAGTACTGGTAACATTGTGTTTTTAGAAATAAACCAAGTAAATAAGTTTCCCTTCATTGGCAAAAGTTTTAACCCTTTACCACTTAGTTACGTATTTTGACATGTTTGTTGTCCTTTAGAAAGTTAAATGTTATTAAAGACCTTTCTTTCTAGGTTCAAGTTTTAAAGGTTTCATTTCTAACCCTTAGATACTGATGAGCAGCAAACAACATAAAACCTGAACAAACTGCAAGTTACATGTACTTGCAGGCTGTTCTGGTTTGATGCTGTTAGCACATAGCCATTTTCACTTTGCCTCTGAGTGGGAAAGGGTTAAACTTATGTCTTATGGCAGTTACAACCCACTTACGCTCTGAACAAATTATGACAACAATGTTCCTACAGTAAAGGGTTTTCTACACAATTATTCTAAATTTGAATGCGAGTGTATTGGTATATATTCCATCTTTGTGCTAGCCTAGCATTAACAAAATCTTTCCTGGATAAAATATTGTGTTTAAATTTGAAATAAAGACAATGTAAAAATAATGGGATCAACAGAATACCAGTTGTCGCAAACAGAAAAATATTTTACTGTGCCCTATTCTCCACGTGTATTGTGTATGTTTCAGGTGCTGAGGGACTGTTTCCTGCCCTATTCTCCACGTGTATTGTGTATGTTTCAGGTGCTGAGGGACTGTTTCCTGCCTTATTCTCCACATGTATTGTGTATGTTTCAGGTGCTGAGGGACTGTTTCCTACCTTATTCTCCACGTGTATTGTGTATGTTTCAGGTGCTGAGGGACTGTTTCCTGCCTTATTCTCCACGTGTATTGTGTATGTTTCAGGTGCTGAGGGACTGTTTCCTGCCTTATTCTCCACGTGTATTGTGTATGTTTCAGGTGCTGAGGGACTGTTTCCTGCAGGTGAAGGCCTTCCAGGGGGAGGAGGAGCAGGAGGCTGCAGGTACAACATGGGGAACAATGAGTTATTGCCTTGTGTTTGTATTTGTGTTCCTGATCAATAATTTTTGTTTGCATTGACCAATCCTGATGAAACTTTTAATTGAGCCACCTTGCATTTAGATCTAGCTTGGGTTGTTTTGCCTGCACAATATAGAGGGATATAGATTTAGAATTTATCTTCAGCCAGTCTATCTGTCATGGATGTATAGATGGCAATGAGGAGAATTGCCATGCAAAAGAACCATAATCCTATACGTTCTTAAGTAAGAGTTATTGCCCTTTGTTGTTTTGTATGATGAACCGGTTACTTTTCAGGGCTATCAGTCAGATATGATTCAAGATTTCAACATGAAACTTAATGGGTGTATAGATATCAATGAGGAGAAGGGCCGTGCTTAATGAACATAATCCTATGTTTTTTCAATAAGAGTTATTCCCCTTTGTCGTTTTTGTACGATGTACCTTTTCAAGGCTTCGTCTCAGATACTATGTAAGATTTCAATATGAAACTTAATGGGTGTATAGGTATCAATGAAAAGAAGTGCCATGCACAGTAACCACAACCCTTCACTTTCTTCTATAAGAGTTATTGCCCTGAGGATTCTACAATAGATCAAGGGTTTTTGTCTACATGCGTACATGCACTTGTATTTTGGGCCACTTGAGTTAATTTCAAGGTCATTGGTATATGAAAAGAAACACTGTTTACAATCAATAAATTTAACTTTGATAGAGGTATTATGCTGAAATTGTGTTAGTAGGTAGCTTAAATGGGTTTCTTGATCGGATCTTTTTTTGGGGCTATTCTTTTTAAGGTCAATGTTACTGTTACAAGAAATAGAAAAACTGTTGTCTCTCACTTATTTGAGTTTGGATGGAGTTATTTTGTTTGTAAGTGGTTTACATGCAGTCCTAGCTTGGGATTGTGAAATTAACTCCAGTAAAGTAAACTAATTGAAAAAATATTATGTTGAAATTCTGGTTTTTAGTTATTGCCATGTTTCATGTTTTCTTTTTGAATTGACTTTATACTTATTGCAAACTCATGCTTTGTTCCTCTGCACTTCAATGCTCTAAAACCACTCAAAGATATAATATTTACTGGTAAGCATTATCAATCTGTTGATAAATAATCAATAGTCACAATCGATAAGAGAGTGAAATATTTGTAATTAACCAGGTTTTTAACCAGGTTTTCCGAAGGAAAAAACTGGTTATTAGATTGGCGAATGCGGGCGGGCTGGCTGGCGGGCTGGCGGGCGGGCAGAACAAGCTTGTCCGGGCCATAACTATGTCGTTCATTGTCAGATTTTAAAATCATTTGGCACATTTGTTCACCATCATTGGACGGTGTGTCGCGCGAAATAATTACGTCGATATCTCCAAGGTCAAGGTCACACTTTGAGTTCAAAGGTCAAAAATGGCCATAAATGAGCTTGTCCTGGCCATAACTACTGTGAAACCATTATTATTCGTCCGGAATTAATTTTCGCCTTTTTCGTCCTTCGACCGATGGACGAATTCAAGATCCTAACGAACAATCATGTCCTATATTTGAAACAAAAAAGACTGAATTACCGTAGGCATGAGGCATTTAAATCCAGCGTAATCCACGCATATACACAAGGCTCGAAATTAACACTCGCACACTCGCAAAATGCGGGAAAAAAAGATAAGTTATAAGCCACTAGTATTTTTTGCAAGTAAAGAAATAGTGAACAAAAAACGAGTTATATTGCTAAATGCGTTCGACGGCGTGAACGCTAAACCGTAGGTCAATTTTTTGAACGTCCGAATACCCATATGCGGAAGCGCGCACCTTGTTTGTTGACTGGTATACTTATAATACAGATACACAGATGGTATTGATACAAAGAACATGAAACAGTCGACTATTCACACTCAAGTTAAATCCGGTTTTGACACAAAGGGGTGTTCATTATACAGTGTACTGACAACTGACATTTCCTGTAAAACGCGAATGCAATACGGCTGTATCGAATGCGTCGACTTCGTTTAGGTATAATAGTGTTGATTAGCACTAATTGTTAACAACTTTATTACCCATTGTGTGTATTGTGTTTTTCAGGGGTGTTGCAGATTATGCAGCCTACACGCGGCGAATCCAGATTAAAGACAATACTATTAAACGCAATTAAAATATGACGATGTGTGATCAACACCTGACTGAAATATATTCTGCGCTTTGTTACAAATTTGACCGTGATAGTAATGGAAAAAGACTAATTGGCAATTGGCTTCGTTGTTTAAAACACTCGTTAACGATTATTCAGTCCCACTTATCCGCTAATCATAACAAATAACGTGTCAATGAAATAAAATAATAAGGGACAGTTACTGTCACCTAAAATAACAGACTTGTTAATTGGCATATGCCAAACAAGGCACACCTCCTGCAAGTGACTACCAAGTGTCACCTCTCTTTCCCAGCACGATTTGTTCGCAACCGCGTATTACATGAATTACAAACAAATCGGACGTTGTTTTTTTTTCAAAACCAGAAATGGACGAATTTAAGAGCGGACGAAATAGTCATTTTTATGAAAAGGGCGAAATTTTGTGCCGACGAAAATAAATGGTTTCACAGTATGTCATTCATTGTGAGATTTTAAAATCATTTGGCACATTTGTTCACCGTCATGGGACAGTGTGTCGCACGAAAGAATCACGTCAATATCTCCAATGTCAAGGTCGCCACGACTAAAAATAGATTTTTTTTAAAAACAAACTTACAAAGGGGGTTAATTTTGTTTGTTCATTTCAAAAGTTCAGTTTGAGTTTTCTCCCTTTATCAAATTTTTTTTTCACAATGAAAACCTGGTTTTGTGACAATTTTGTCCCTTGTTCTGTTTGGAAAAAAGATGTATCACTTTTATAGTTTTTAATTGAAACATAAACCTGAATGGTTGCATGGTTAACACATGTAACTTGTTATCTCAAAAGACCCAGATTTGAGAGCCGATAAAACCTAATTTTAAAATGTAATTCTTTCTAATGACTCTGCCAAGTTTTAGATTATTCCCTATGCTGTAGTTTTTGAATTGAAAAAAAAAAATGATTTTTTTGCAAAAGAACAGAAAATTTGTGAAAAAGTCTTGCTATTGTGCCATGCTCAAGGAAAACTTGAATTAATTCATGAGCGTAAAGTGTCATCCCAGATTAGCCTGTGCAGTCCAAGCAGGCTAATCTGGGATGACTCCACCTAGACTGGATTGTTGTTTTAAAGAGACTTCCTTTACAGGAAAAATTCCATAAAAGTCCTGTGCAGACTGCACAGGCTTATCTGGTACAACACTTTAGGCACATGCATTAAGCCCAGTTTTCCTAGTGTGTCTCAACGGTATTGACTGTTATTTCAGACGAGACTCCATTAGACCTGAATGAGAAGCTCAAACAGATGATGGACGTGTCTCGGGTAAATGCAACACTCCGCGCTGTAGAAGATGAGAGGGACGTTCTGCAAAATAAGCTTGCCATTGAGATTGACTCGCGGAAGGAATTGGAAGGTTGGAGTCTTACTCAGCATATTGTTTGCTTAACATGTGTCTTCAGTATACCAGCATTTGTTTGGTCACATTTTTTGCTGAAGTCATAACATTTTAGAGATTTTGTCATAATATTGGAGCACCAAGATGATTTATTATTGTGTACATGTGAATACAGATATTGTGCAATGTCAGTTTGGAATTTGCAGAGGGGGATAGGCATTACATATTTCAATATTTTGTTCATGTTATGGTTGCATATAGCAATCTATCTATCGTTATCGGTGTTGTTTTCTTATACACTTTCAGATTCTAATATGATATTGGATATGTGAGTCTATTTGCATGACTTAAAGATCAAGTTCAAGTTTTTTTTCTGTTCCATTGACTTTTGAAGAAGTTACGGGCCTTGCACTTGTAAACTTTCTCTAGAATAACACTTTTCTGTACTTCTTTCTTATAAGCTTTTAGATATGGACCTAATTTTTGTTAGAATCTACCTACATGATTTATAGATCAAATTTTAGATTACATTTCTGGTCCTTTGAATTTCAGCCTTGGACTTTATTTTTTTTCTAATAATAACAATAACACTTTTCTGAAATATTTTCCAAAAACTTTCAGATACTTACCTGATTTTTGGCATGTGAGTCTACCCTCATGACTTTTATATCAGGGCTGAGTTTTGCTCTGGTCTATTGATATTTTGATAAGTTTATAGACTTGGAGTTGCTGTGCGGCTTCAAAGTGCAGTAGGGGGCATTGTGTTTCACAAACACAGCTCTTGTTATCCTTTGTAATTTAGTCAACAACCAAGAAAGAATTCTCTCTCAAAAAATGTAAGCAGTCCTACATGTAATGTTTTCATATGATAATTCAATAGCTAGCTCATTGATGAAATGTGCCAAAATACCAATTATTTTTTCAAATTGTAATTCAATGCGCTAAAAACTTTCCCCTTGCTATATGAGCCTTGTTCTAGGAAAACTGGGCTTGATCCATATGCTTGAAGTGCGATTCCAGATTAGCCTGTGCAGTGTTTACAGGCTAATCAGAGATGACACTTTCAGCCTAAACTAGATTTTTCCTTAGAAGAGAAGAAAAATACCGTACAAGCGGGCTGCATAGGCTAATATGGGACGTCACTTTTGGTACATGTGTAAAACTATGTTTTACCAGAGCGAGGCTCAAAGATAATGCATCGTGCCAGACACTATTCCCCTCGCTAAATGCTCCTTTCCCCGTGCACTTAGACCAGATCCAGGGCCTGAAGCGTCACCTGGAGACCGGGCAGACAGACAAGATGAAGGCTGAGCGCCAGTGTCAGGAGGCCCAGACCAGGCTGGAGGTGCTGTCCAAGTACTTCAGGGAGAAGGAGGCCGAACTCACAAGGTATGAATGTCAAAGGAAACGAACAAGACTGGAATTATGTTGAAATTGGATAGAGAGGTACATGGGTTCTACAGGTATTTAAGATTGAAATGTCGTATATGCCCTCAGGGTCATTGTGTGAGTTCACTCACAACAGAATATTACCCTCACCTTCACTTTAGCATAAATAACTTTATTGTCCAATTCTGAAACTTAGAAAATGTATATATATGATAACTAGAGATGTTTGATAAAACTTCACACTTATCATCAGGGTCTCTATTTAAAGTCACGGACCATAACTGTGACCTGTATTTAAACAGAATTAGTGCTGTTTTTGTTGTTCAAAAATTCAGATTAAAGTTTTCAGGCCACATCTCGGTATCTATGTATTGCTGTATCTACCACAGATTTTCAATCGAGATTTCTCACTTCTTGAGTGTCATAATATAAGGCTATGGCAAATGCTGATGAATATCTATAGAAATATAAATGAATATTTCTTTGAGATGGTTACTTTAGGTAAGGTAAATCACAGAAAAAGAAAATTACACTATAAAACTATCTAGTAAAAGCAGGAAAGCATAAACATTTTAAGCACACTGCCTCTGGACTGCTCTTCTTTGTTTTGGTATCAGTGATGATATTTACAAAAATGTTCCAATATAGAATAGGTTTGTCAATAACAAAGTGTGGTGTATGTTTATAGGCAGCTGGGAGAGCAAGAGGTGCTGAAGAACCAGAACATGTCCAAACTGCAAAATACTAGCAGCATGACAGAGGAGCTGAGCAAGCAGAACGAGATATACAGGTTAGTTGTGTACATGTGCTGAACAAGCAGAACGAGATATACAGGTTAGTTGTGCACATATGCTGAACAAGCAAAACGAGATATACAGGTTAGTTGTGTACATATGCTTAACAAGCAGAACGAGATATACAGGTTAGTTGTGTACATATGCTGAACAAGCAGAACGAGATATACAGGTTAGTTGTGTACATTTGCTGAACAAGCAGAACGAGATATACAGGTTAGTTGTGTACATATGCTGAACAAGCAAAACGAGATATACAGGTTAGTTGTGTACATATGTATTCACTGGCACAGCTAGCTTATTTGGTTGAGAAATAGACGGGGATTGTGGGTTTTGATTCTCACCCGTTGTCTCTGAGAATTGGTTATGACATTTTTTTCTACAGCCTTTCCCCCCCTATCTCTTTTCAAGTAAGTAGGGCAGTTGTCAGTTATTGAAGTAAGTAAGGTCAGCAATTACTGGTAAAAGGTTATGGAGGCCTTATCTTGCCCAGGTAAACAGGAAAAATGTGAGTAAGTGAACCGCTAATGTGTTATGACTGAAATGATTAAAAAAATTGTGAAGAAAAGCAAACCTTTAAGAAAATTAACATTGTTGTGTGTTAACACCTATTTGTTTTAAGATAAATATCACATGACATTTTGTGAGTCCTTCACCTGTATTTAACGACTTTGGAAAAAGATTTATCTTCTTGTGGCACAACTCCCTCAGTCAACATGACATCACAGAGACTCTTTTGTTTGAAATGGAATCTTAAAACAAGACTTAACAAGTTATTTTTGCAACACGTTAATTTGTGGTATGTTCAGCTTAACATTAAAATGTCATGAATGTATAATTATATTGTGTCAAATCAGTTTTATATAATACATCTGCTACCACATTTTGGCCTTATGAACAAGAAATTTCTGTGATTAAGTATTTCTAAAACTGGGTGAATGAAAATGTCTTGTTGTAAAACTATTTGGGCTGTCCTCTGTGAAGAAGGGATTTAATGCATGTGCATAAAGTGTTGTCCCAGATTAGCCTGTGGAGTCGGGCGAATCAGGGACAACACTTCTTTCCGCTTTTGTGATATTTTTGTTTCAAGAAAGTCTCTTCTAAGCCAAAATCAAGTTTAGGGGGAAAGTGTCAACCCTGATAAGCCTGTGCGAATGCATGCATTAAACCCCCTTTTCACAGAGCGCGGCTCATTTATTGTTTGTATGCATTATTTCAGGCAACAGATTGAGGATCTGAAGTCAGAGATTAGCAAGGCAGAAAGGGACTTCCGGTCTCAGGTACACCTCAATGTAGCATGGTAGTGTTGGAATTGTAATTAAAAAAAACTTCTTGCAGTCTCAGAGTAGCCTCTTAACCTATAAGTTTGTGCACCTTAAACTTCAAACGCATTTATTTTTATGACAAATCAGTAAACACTACCTTAATGTGATATATGCTTTTAGAGTTATCCATTGTTTAACCAATAACGAGTGAATCAGTTAGCTTTTTAGATAAAATAACGGAGTTACGTACCTTTAAACATGTGTGTATATCGTAGTCTGCGTCACAGAAAATTACCCTATAAGATCGTGCACTGAGTTTGATGACGTCATAGCGAGGCCCTGGCATGTGTTTATAATAAATGATGTCTGTTTTTGTGAATATGTGTTTATTTCTAATAAAAATTTGTTGTTTTAGCTGACTTTCGTGATTAAACTGTATTAAACAGAAGGGTTTAAAAAACATCGGTAAACATAAAAAAGAAATATCAACTGTGTTAAATGTTATCAGAGGTCTAGATAAAGTGTATCGATTAACGGAAAATAGCGAAACAACGGCCAGTGGTCCGTAAATGCACTTAACTTTGATTATGTGCAACTGTTTCACATTGAATATCCAAGTAAAACAGTCGCACATAATAAAAACTAAAGTTTCTTGACGGACCATTGGGCGTTTGTTTGTTAAACTAACTCGAGTATGCATCGCTAGAAAAACATACGATTTAAATAAAATCCATAGCATCAGATAAAAAAATATCTAAGAAGAAAACGCTATCTAGTATTCTGATGTGGGCATAAAAAGCTGTCACCCCTTCTAATGACAGTTTTTTTTGTGACAAAATGCCAAATGCACACAGTGAGAACATTCGTGGCAATAGGCCCAGGTCACGATCTTAACGTATTGCCTGGTGTCATCATTTGGGGGGTAAAACTTTCCACAGACACAGCACACTTCTTCGTCATCGTCAATGCTCTCATAATCCGATCCGGATACATTTCCCATACCACTGGTCGATGGTTTGGGATTGAGTGGATCCATTATGACGATAGATGTGGATTTCCTCTTTTTCTCGATCGTCTTTCCCTTTCCTTTGGTAAGCATATTTTCATTATATTCTTCGTACTGGGATAATGCGTCAATAAACGAGGGATCTGTTATGTTTTTCCCCCCAGGTCTTGGTTTGGAAAGGTGTTGCCTTGCATTCTTCGGATTTTCAACTTTGGAGCACGTACATGCACAACCGCATGCTTTGCTGGGAGGGATCTCCACAGTTTCCATTTTCATTTTTAAATATGCTTCAACAGCATCTTTTCCCTTTTTCATTGCCTTGACCTTCTGAACGGGTGTGTTGTCTGTGAAGGATTCACAGGGAAACAATTTTTCCCGCTCCACCGCGTTTCCATCTAGAGGATATATTCCTGCTTTTTTAAAGGCGCCAGTTTTATTTGAGGGGCATATGGCACGAAGGTATGCTTTACACGCCAATGCTGTCATGTCATATTTGGTTACCGACTTTCCCATGTTTTCTCTCATGAAAGAGGCACATTCCCTATAATTATAGCCCTTGAATGGTCCAAATATCCCCACATCAAGCGGCTGAAGGAGATGAGACGTATGTGCCGGTAAAACAAACAGAATGATGTTATTCGCTACCGCCCAATCAATCATCTGCTTAGATGTGTTGCTTGCGTGGCCATCATATATTAGCAGTACCTTCTGCGTTGCGTTAGCGATGGACCGGACATTTGGGAGGAAGTGGTTTTGGATGTAATCGCTGAATATGGCTGTGACCATCCCGATTCTGACATTACAATCTTGGTCCCTGGCGAGCTGCCTTTGTAAAGGTCATCGTTCATCCGCTTTCCTTTATAAAAGAAGAACGGGGGCAGATGATTTCCGGCCACGTTTGCGCAACCTATCACAGTTGTGGTTGTGGAGCGGGGGGATGTCACCGACTGTGGTTTTTCATGTATGGGGGCAATTATGTTTGGAGGGCGGTGATCTGGCTGAATGCCGGTTTCGTCAAGATTGTATACGAATTGGGGCTTATCAGACTACTCGTTTTCTTCAATAACCTTTTTCAGATTTTGGAAGTATCGTTCGACCACAACATGGGATGCCGATTTCGCTCTGTTGGTTTCCAGCGCACTTGGTTTTACCGAGCTTAAATGCTCTTTCCATCGCTTTAGGAACCCAGTCAACCAGCAGTTGCTTAGCTGTTTTGCGTTAGATTTAATCCCTAATGTCTGGGCTAATTCTCCGCCAAGCTCCTTAAGTTTATTGTTGGTTATGGCATAGCCTAGCTGTGCCATTACCTCTACATGCTCAACAAGAGATTGCTCCTCTTCCAACGATAGCAATGTTGTCTCGTTTTTTAAGTTCGTGGGGTCAACACGCCCTTTCACTCTATCTCGCAGAGTCTGAATTGGGACTCCAAACATAAAGGCTGCCTTTCTCACAGATAGTTTTTCAGTTTTGACACTATATAATGCCTTATCTAGAAGCTCTGGGGTGTAAGTGCGGTACTTCGCGTAATGCTTGCTAGACTTTGGAATAGGCTGGACATTCAAAAGAGAGAACATGATATGTGTGAATTTTTTTCAAACGACATTAATTGATTTTTAATCGTATTGTAATGCAAAGTATTCAAAACATTGAACACACAAGAAATTCAAGACGGGCCTCCAAGGGAAACAACCCTCACAACATGTTTCGATCACAACAAACAGCGGCGTCCGTGTGGGGGAAAAATTTGCAGATTTTTAACATTTTTTATATTAATATTTCTATGGGAACGAGGTTAAAAATCGGACAATATATGTAATTATTCCAAGTTCATATCATATTTATTGTGTTATTACCTGTTTTTTCCTCATGATTTTCGTTTCTTCGGCTGCAAAAATTATTTTGTTACAAAGTTGAACAGTTTTCGAGCGCGTGCGTTCAAATGTCGCTTGGTAGTTTACGTCATAAAAAAGTACACGATCTTATAGGGTAGCACGAAGTTATAAGAAAGGAGGATTATGATTTTTAAATAAATATTCAACTTTGTTTAAAAAATGTGTTTATTGTCCCCTACCGGTTTCACTGGAGGGGACTTATGGTTTGCGCTCTGTGCGTCTGTCTGTCTGTCACACTTTTCTGGATTCTGAGATAACTTTAAAAGTTCTTCATATTTTTTTTCGTCAAAAATTCTGGTTGCTATGGCAACAAATAAAAAATAAAATAAAAATAATAAAATTCTGACAATGGTGGAGCCAGTAAGGGTCATTTATTGCTTGGCAATAGTCTTGTTGCATTTTTATCCAGGTTTTTCGAAGAAAAAAAACTGGTTATTAGATTGGCGAATGTCGGCGGGCGTGCTGGCTGGCGAGCGGAACAAGCTTGTCTGGGCCATAACTTTGTTGTTCATTGTCAGATTTTAAAATCATATGACACATTTGTTCACCATCATTAAACGGTGTGTGGCGC
Organism: Dreissena polymorpha; assembly: GCF_020536995.1. Lineage (NCBI taxonomy): Eukaryota > Metazoa > Mollusca > Bivalvia > Myida > Dreissenidae > Dreissena > Dreissena polymorpha. The sequence goes on from NC_068357.1 coordinate 23,580,403, forward strand.
GAAAGAATTACGTCGATATCTCCAAGGTCAAGGTCACAATTTGAGTTTGAAGGTCAAAAATGGCCATAAATAAGCTTGTCTGGGCCATAACTTTGTTGTTCATTGTCATATTTTAAAATCATTCGGCACATTTGTTCACCATCATTAGACAGTGTGTCGCGTGAAAGAATTACGTCAATATCTCCATGTTCAAGATCACAATTTGAGTTTGAAGGTCAAAAATGGCCATAAATGAGCTTGTCCGGGCCATTACTTTGTGATTCATTGTAAGATTTTAAAATCATTTTGCACATTTGTTCACCATCATTAGACAGTGTGTCGCGCGAAAGAATCACGCCGATATGTCCAAGGTCAAGGTCACAATTTGAGTTTGAAGGTCAAAAATGGCCATAAATGAGCTTGTCTGGGCCATTACTATGTCATTCATTGTGACATTTTAAAACCATTTGGCACATTTGTTCACCATTATTGGCAGTGTGTCGCACGAAAGAATTACGTCAATATCATCAAGGTCGCCACAACTAAAAATAGATTGAATTAGAAACAACTATGTAACTATGAACAATCAGTAACAATGCACATTTAGATTTTGAGTTGGCTCTCTTTATCAGACTTTTTTTATGCCCCCCTTCGAAGAAGAAAGGGTATATTGTTTTGCACATGTCTGTCGGTCCGTGGGTCGGTCCGTCGGTTGGTCTGTCGGTCGGTCTGTCCACCAGATGGTTTCTGGATGATAACTCAAGAACGCTTAGGCCTAGGATCATGAAACTTCATAGGTTCATAGATCATGACTGGCAGATGACCTCTATTGATTTTCAGGTCACTAGGTCAAAGGTCAAGGTCATAGTGACTCGAAATAGTAAAATGGTTTCAGGAAAACTCAAGAATGCTTACGCCTAGGATCATGAAACTTCATAGTTATATTGATCATGACTGGCAGATGATCCGTATTGATTTTCAGGTCACTAGGTCAAAGGTCGAGGTCACAGTGACTCGAAATAGTAAAATGGTTTCCGGATGATAACTCAAGAATGCTTACACCTAGGATCATGAAACTTCATAGGTACATTGATCATGACTGGCAGATGACCCCTATTGATTTTCAGGTCACTAGGTCAAAGGTCAAGTTCACAGTGACTCGAAACAGTGAAATGGTTTCCTGATGATAACTCAATAATGCTTACGTCTAGGATCATGAAACGTCATAGGAGCTTTGAGCATGACTGGCAGATGACCCCTATTGATTTTCAGGTCACTAGGTCAAAGGTCAAGGTCACAGTGACTGGAAACAGTAAAATGGTTTCCGGATGATAACTCAAGAATGCTTACGCCTAGGATCATGAAACTTCATAGGTACATTGATCATGACTGGCAGATTACCCCTATTGATTTTCAGGTCACTAGGTCAAAGGTCAAGGTCACAGTGACTCGAAACAGTGAAATGGTTTCCGGATGATAACTCAATAATGCTTACGTCTAGGATCATGAAACGTCATAGGAACTTTGATCATGACTGGCAGATGACCCCTATTGATTTTCAGGTCACTAGGTCAAAGGTCAAGGTCACAGTGACTCGAAACAGTAAAATGGTTTCCGGATGATAACTCAAGAATGCTTACGCCTAGGATCATGAAACTTCAAAGGTACATTGATCATGACTGGCAGATGACCCCTATTGATTTTCAGGTCACTAAGTCAAAGGTCAAGGTCACAGTGACAAAAAACGTATTCACACAATGGATTCCACTACAACCATATGGGGGCATGCATGTTTTCCAAACAGCCCTTGTTTTCTGATTGAAATCAAGGTCAATTTTACACAAGGGGGTTAACAATACACATTTTGAATTGTCTCCCTTTATCAGACTTTTTTTCAGCTGAAAACCTGGTTTTGTGACAATTTTGTCCCTTGTTTCTTTTTTTCTACTTCGTACAATTGGGACTTATATCATGGTTGTGTGTATAATTAAGATGATTATAAGTTTAGTTTTTTAGCTCGACTATTATATATGAAATATATATAGTGGAGCTATCCTACTCACCCAGGCGTCTGCGTTTCCGTTAGCGTTAGCGTTCAAATGTTAAAGTTTTCATTCTATCCCAATTATTTTCATTGTCCCTTGACATATTGCTTTCATATTTTGCATACTTGTTTACCAACATGACCCCAACCTATAAACAAGAGCAGATAACTCTATCAAGCATTTTCTCATAATTATGGCCCCTTTTCCACTTAGAATATGCAGCAAATGTTAAAGTTTTCGTACTACCCCCATTTATTTTCGTTGTTCCTTGACATATTGCTTTCATAATTTGCATTCTTGTTTACCAACATCACCCCAACCTATAAACAAGAGCAGACAACTCTATCAAGCATTTTGTCATAATTATTGCCCCTTTTATACTTAGAATATGCATATTATTGATAAATCTATGTTAAAGTTTGCGTACTACCCCAAATATTTCCTATATCCTTTGACATATTGCTTTTATATGTTGCATACTTGTTTACCAACATGACCCCAACCTATAAACAAGAGCAGACCACTGTATCAAGCATTTTGACATAATTATGGCCCCTTGTACACTTAGATAATTGAAAATTTTGCTTAAATTGCATAAATTCTTTATTTATGATCACATTTTATTATTACTTTGACAAAACAACACTTACCTGAATACCACAATGGATTCCACCCAAGCAATACCCCAAGCTCCTACCCAGAATCCCTCCCCCCCCCCCCAATTTTTTTTTTCAACATCATCTAATAAATTACCACACCCCACATTATAACCCCTTCTCACCCCCCCACCCCCTACCACCCCCCCCCCCCCCCCCCCCGTCCCAAAATAATTTATTTGTTATTTTTGAAAGATCTTCTAATAAATGACCACACCCCACATTATACCCCCTCTCAACTCCCCCCACCCCCCACCCCAAAAAAAAATAATCGTCTTATAAATTATTGAATATGAACAATTTCCCCATGATGGCTTACGTTATACTGTCAAGCACTCGAATAGTTGAGCGCGCTGTCCTCTGACAGCTCTTGTTTATTTGGTTTTATATTGGCAATATAGTGTTTGTAATCAAGCAGTACAAATCCATGATTTCAATTTTCAGATTGCAGCGAATGAAAAGAAAGCTCATGAAAACTGGGTAAGTTTAAATCATTGTCATCATTGTGGTTATTCAAAAGTTAATCATAAGTATACATTATTGTCAAGATCATCAGTGTCATCAACAAATATATGGTAATCTATGTCATTATCATCACTTTTATCTCTGCCACCACATCATCATTATTATAGTCACCTACCACTACCATCACTACTTCCATATAGAGTTATTAATAAGCACTATATTTCAGTAAACCTCAGACTCAAAAATCAACGACTACACAAATTTTTCCTGGAATATCCTTTCCTTAAAGTAAATCATAGCTGATGTCTAGTGCTTTTATTAGTCCCCTACTGGTTTCACCAGAGGGGACTTATGGTTTGCGCTCCGTCTGTCAGTCAGTCAGTCAGTCTGTCAATCAGTCTGTCTGTCACACTTTTCTGGATCCTGCGATAACTTTTAAAGTTCTTAATATTTTTTCATGAAACTTGAAACATGGATAGATGGCAATATGGACATTATGCACATCATTTCATTTTTTTCCTACGTGAAAAATTCTGGTTGCTATGGCAACAAATATATATATTAAAAAATCTGAAAATGGTGAAATTTCTGACAATGGTGGAGCCGGTAGGGGACTTATATTGCTTGACAATAATCTTGTAGCTCTGATGTACAATTAATTTTGATCATTTAAGTACGTAAAAGAAAAACTTTTTGTAAACATTGCGGTACCTCTTTTAATGGCATAAGACGCACACACACCCTGGGCTTAGCAATCTCCTGGGGGAAGATCTGATAACATAGACTGAAAATATCAGTTGTGTATGTCGGAACTGAAAGTATTGGATGTCAGATACCTAAATTTTCAAATATCTTCGAGGAATCTATTTTCTATGTTTAAGTTGGCGACGCGGGCAGCAGAACGAGAACTAAAGGAATCCAAACACGAGTGTGGAATGTTGAGGCATAAGTAAGTATCTTCCTTTTCTGAATTAATACTGTCTGGTACATTGTCATCCCAGGTCAGATTGTGCATTCTAAACATGCTGTCCAGTCTGGTACATTGTCATCCCAGGTCAGATTGTGCATTCTAAACATGCTGTCCAGTCTGGTACATTGTCATCCCAGGTCAGATTGTGCATTCTAAACATGCTGTCCAGTCTGGTACATTGTCATCCCAGGTCAGATTGTGCATTCTAAACATGCTGTCCAGTCTGGTACATTGTGATCTGAGGTCAGATTGTGCATTCTAAACATGCTGTCTAGTCTGGTACATTGTGATCTGAGGTCAGATTGTGCATTCTAAACATGCTGTCCAGTCTGGTACATTGTCATCTGAGGTCAGATTGTGCATTCTAAACATGCTGTCCAGTCTGGTACATTGTCATCCCAGGTCAGATTGTGCATTCTAAACATGCTGTCCAGTCTGGTACATTGTCATCCCAGGTCAGATTGTGCATTCTAAACATGCTGTCCAGTCTGGTACATTGTCATCCCAGGTCAGATTGTGCATTCTAAACATGCTGTCCAGTCTGGTACATTGTCATCTGAGGTCAGATTGTGCATTCTAAACATGCTGTCCAGTCTGGTACATTGTCATCCCAGGTCAGATTGTGCATTCTAAACATGCTGTCCAGTCTGGTACATTGTCATCCCAGGTCAGATTGTGCATTCTAAACATGCTGTCCAGTCTGGTACATTGTGATCTGAGGTCAGATTGTGCATTCTAAACATGCTGTCCAGTCTGGTACATTGTCATCCCAGGTCAGATTGTGCATTCTAAACATGCTGTCCAGTCTGGTACATTGTGATCTCAGGTCAGATTGTGCATTCTAAACATGCTGTCCAGTCTGGTACATTGTCATCTGAGGTCAGATTGTGCATTCTAAACATGCTGTCCAGTCTGGTACATTGTCATCCCAGGTCAGATTGTGCATTCTAAACATGCTGTCCAGTCTGGTACATTGTGATCTGAGGTCAGATTGTGCATTCTAAACATGCTGTCCAGTCTGGTACATTGTCATCCCAGGTCAGATTGTGCATTCTAAACATGCTGTCCAGTCTGGTACATTGTGATCTCAGGTCAGATTGTGCATTCTAAACATGCTGTCCAGTCTGGTTCATTGTCATCCCAGGTCAGATTGTGCATTCTAAACATGCTGTCCAGTCTGGTACATTGTGATCTCAGGTCAGATTGTGCATTCTAAACATGCTGTCCAGTCTGGTACATTGTGATCTCAGGTCAGATTGTGCATTCTAAACATGCTGTCCAGTCTGGTACATTGTGATCTCAGGTCAGATTGTGCATTCTAAACATGCTGTCCAGTCTGGTACATTGTGATCTCAGGTCAGATTGTGCATTCAAAACATGCTGTCCAGTCTGGTACATTGTCATCTCAGGTAGGATTGTGCATTCTAAACATGCTGTCCAGTCTGGTACATTGTCATCTCAGGTCAGATTGTGCATTCTAAACATGCTGTCCAGTCTGGTACATTGTGATCTGAGGTCAGATTGTGCATTCTAAACATGCTGTCCAGTCTGGTACATTGTGATCTGAGGTCAGATTGTGCATTCTAAACATGCTGTCCAGTCTGGTGCATTGTCATCTCAGGTCAGATTGTGCATTCTAAACATGCTGTCCAGTCTGGTGCATTGTCATCTCAGGTCAGATTGTGCATTCTAAACATGCTGTCCAGTCTGGTACATTGTGATCTGAGGTCAGATTGTGCATTCTAAACATGCTGTCCAGTCTGGTACATTGTCATCCCAGGTCAGATTGTGCATTCTAAACATGCTGTCCAGTCTGGTACATTGTGATCTCAGGTCAGATTGTGCATTCTAAACATGCTGTCCAGTCTGGTACATTGTCATCCCAGGTCAGATTGTGCATTCTAAACATGCTGTCCAGTCTGGTACATTGTCATCCCAGGTCAGATTGTGCATTCTAAACATGCTGTCCAGTCTGGTACATTGTCATCCCAGGTCAGATTGTGCATTCTAAACATGCTGTCCAGTCTGGTACATTGTCATCCCAGGTCAGATTGTGCATTCTAAACATGCTGTCCAGTCTGGTACATTGTGATCTCAGGTCAGATTGTGCATTCTAAACATGCTGTCCAGTCTGGTACATTGTCATCCCAGGTCAGATTGTGCATTCTAAACATGCTGTCCCGTCTGGTACATTGTCATCCCAGGTCAGATTGTGCATTCTAAACATGCTGTCCAGTCTGGTACATTGTGATCTGAGGTCAGATTGTGCATTCTAAACATGCTGTCCAGTCTGGTACATTGTCATCCCAGGTCAGATTGTGCATTCTAAACATGCTGTCCAGTCTGGTACATTGTCATCCCAGGTCAGATTGTGCATTCAAAACATGCTGTCCAGTCTGGTTCATTGTCATCTCAGGTCAGATTGTGCATTCTAAACATGCTGTCCAGTCTGGTACATTGTCATCTCAGGTAGGATTGTGCATTCTAAACATGCTGTCCAGTCTGGTACATTGTCATCTCAGGTAGGATTGTGCATTCTAAACATGCTGTCCAGTCTGGTACATTGTCATCTGAGGTCAGATTGTGCATTCTAAACATGCTGTCCAGTCTGGTACATTGTCATCTGAGGTCAAATTGTGCATTCTAAACATGCTGTCCAGTCTGGTACATTGTCATCTCAGGTAGGATTGTGCATTCTAAACATGCTGTCCAGTCTGGTACATTGTCATCCCAGGTCAGATTGTGCATTCTAAACATGCTGTCCAGTCTGGTACATTGTCATCTCAGGTAGGATTGTGCATTCTAAACATGCTGTCCAGTCTGGTACATTGTCATCTCAGGTAGGATTGTGCATTCTAAACATGCTGTCCAGTCTGGTACATTGTCATCTCAGGTAGGATTGTGCATTCTAAACATGCTGTCCAGTCTGGTACATTGTCATCTGAGGTCAGATTGTGCATTCTAAACATGCTGTCCAGTCTGGTACATTGTCATCTGAGGCCAAATTGTGCATTCTAAACATGCTGTCCAGTCTGGTACATTGTCATCTCAGGTAGGATTGTGCATTCTAAACATGCTGTCCAGTCTGGTACATTGTCATCCCAGGTCAGATTGTGCATTCTAAACATGCTGTCCAGTCTGGTACATTGTCATCCCAGGTCAGATTGTGCATTCTAAACATGCTGTCCAGTCTGGTACATTGTCATCCCAGGTCAGATTGTGCATTCTAAACATGCTGTCCAGTCTGGTACATTGTCATCCCAGGTCAGATTGTGCATTCTAAACATGCTGTCCAGTCTGGTACATTGTCATCCCAGGTCAGATTGTGCATTCTAAACATGCTGTCCAGTCTGGTACATTGTCATCTGAGGTCAAATTGTGCATTCTAAACATGCTGTCCAGTCTGGTACATTGTCATCTGAGGTCAAATTGTGCATTCTAAACATGCTGTCCAGTCTGGTACATTGTCATCTGAGGTCAGATTGTGCATTCTAAACATGCTGTCCAGTCTGGTACATTGTCATCTGAGGTCAAATTGTGCATTCTAAACATGCTGTCCAGTCTGGTACATTGTCATCTGAGGTCAAATTGTGCATTCTAAACATGCTGTCCAGTCTGGTACATTGTCATCTGAGGTCAGATTGTGCATTCTAAACATGCTGTCCAGTCTGGAACGCCTCTTGGCTGTTATTGTTTTCTTGGTTTCAAGGAAGTATTTCTAACTATTAATACCGGTAAATTGTAGGCAGATATTACTGCCCCCATTAACCTGTTCAGATGGCCGTTGATCCAGGCATCTCCATTAGCCTTATTATCCCAAAAACGTGGGGATATTGTATTGATGTGCGTCTGTCCATCTGTCAGTCCGTCCGTCCTGGCCACCTGCTCCTCCTACACTATTAGCAATAGAACCTTGAAACTTACAAACGTGGTAGCTATGAGCATATGTGCGACGGTGACAGTGACGGAATTTTGATCTGACCCCTGGGTCAAAAGTTATGGGGGTTGGAGCGGGCCGGGTCAGAGATTTTCACTCATTTTTTTATCTTATTTTACATGAACTTCTTCATTTCTGCACCGATTTACTTCAAATTGATACTGAGCCTCTCTTATGACACTAAGGTCAATCTCAACTATGCATGGCCACATTACCAACCCTGGGGTGCCCCGCCCACATAGGCCACGCCCACCCAAAATTGCCTTTTACTATAATTTCTTCATTTCTACACAATTCACTTCAAATTGATACTGAACCTCTTTTATGACAATACGGTCAATCTCAACTATGCATGGCCCCATTACCAACCCTGCGGCGCCCCGCCCACATAGGCCACGCCCACCCAAAATTGCCTTTTACTATAATTTCTTCATTTCTACACAATTCACTTCAAATTGATACTGAACCTCTTTTATGACAATACGGTCAATCTCAACTATGCATGGCGCCATTACCAACCCTGCGGCGCCCCGCCCACATAGGCCATGCCCACCCAAAATTGCCTTTTACTATAATTTCTTCATTTCTACACCGATTTACTTCAAATTGATACTGAACGACTCTTATGACAATACAGTCAATCTCAACAATGTAAGGCCCCATTGCCAATCCTGGGGCGCCCCGCCCATAAAAGGCCACACCTACCCAAAATTGTCTTTTACTATAATTTCTTCATTTCTACACTGATTAACTTCTAATTGATACTGAACTTCTCTTATGACAATACGGTCAATCTCAAAACTATTTATGGCCCCATTACCAACCCTGAGGTGCCCCGCTCATAATAAGCCACACCCACATAGGCCACGCCCACCCAAAACTGCCTTTTACTATAATTTCTTCATTTCTACACCGATTCACTTCAAATTGATACTGAACCTCCCTTATGACAATACAGTTAATCTCATCTATGCATGGCCCCATTACCAACCCTGGGGCCCCCCACCAACATAGGCCACGCCCACCCAAAATTGCCTTTTTCTATAATATCTTCATTTCTACACCAATTCACTTCAAATTGATACTGAACCTCTTTTATGACAATACAGTCAATCTCAACTATGCATGGCGCCATTACCAACCCTGGGGCGCCCGCCCACATAGGCCACGCCCACGCAAAATTTCCCTTTACTATAATTTCTTCATTTCTACACCGATTTACTTCAAATTGATACTGAACATCTCTTATGACAATAAGGTCAATCTCAACTATGTATGGCCCCTTTACCAACCCTTGGGCGCCCCACCCATAATAGGCCCCACCAACCCAAAATTGTCTTTTACTATAATTTCTTCATTTCTACACCGATTCACTTCTAATAGATACTGAACTTCTCTTATGACAATACAGTCAATCTCAACTATGCATGGACCCATTACCAACCATGGGGCGCCCCTGGGTCAAACATGCGTTGTGGGGATACGCGTCGGCCTCTGCCGCGCCATTTCTAGTTGGACTACTATGGCTGAACAATGCGTCCTCATTAGCCTGTGCAGATTACCTTAGCTGATCCAGATGTCCCATTAGCCTGTAGCTGACTGCCTTTGCTGATTGAGGAGTCTCCATAAGCCTGTGCATACTTTCAAAAAAAAGCCTGTGCATTTTGATTGAGGCATCCCTATTGCCTGTGCAAACTGCTTTGTTTGATCCCTGTGTACCTATTGGCCTGCACTGACTGCCTTTTTTATACAAGCATCCCCATTAGCCTGTTTGAACTGCCCAAGTTAATCCAGGTGCCCACTTAACCTCTTCAAGCTGCCTGGGTTGATCATGGTATCCCCATTAGACTGTGCATTCTGCCTCGGTTGAATGAAAGTTTTCTCGCATTGTAAATTCGGACCCAGGAGGACACTTACGGCACGTCAGTTTTCCCATAACATGCCTCATATATTTACCTTCAGATTGACAGAGCTGGAGAGGAAGTTACTGCAGGCCCCACCTCCTGGCCTCATTCGACCAATCACTCACCGGGGAATGCCCCCGCCTGGTAGGGGCAATCGTATTGGATTGAGATCCGTAAAGATTCAAGATCAATCAAACATATTAAAGAAAACATATGCAAATAAATGTTGAACTTGTTGTACAAATTTGGAGCTTGAACATTGCTTTTGGTAATGTTGCACCAAAAATGTTTTACGTTAATACGTTCTGTTATTTTCCTCAAGACTTTTCATGCCAAGCATAATTATTCATTTACTATAGTTATGTAGCCCTGAAAAAAAACTGTTTTACACAATGCAGCAGACATACTGCTCATTGGCAAAGTTTATATTGTAAAAACATCAGCTTAAAAAATGTACCCAATATTTTGCAGTTGTATTTGAAGCACAAAACTACTACATATGTTGAAATTGAAACTAAAATCTTATTGGTATGATGGGCAAACAAGTTCAGCAAGTAAAGCCTTGGACACAAATCTGAAAATGGCATGTTTGATTTCCAAACCAGCCAAAAAACTAGTGTGGGTCATTGGTCATGAAATCCTGTCAACGGCCATTGTCCCACTACCTCTGATTCAATGAGTCGCGTTCTGAGAAAACTGGGCATAATGCATGTGCGTAAAGTGTCATTCCAGATTAGCCTGTGCAGTCGGCATAGGCTAATCAGGGACGACACTTTCCAGCTAAATTGGATTTTTGCTAAGAAGAGACTTCATTTTAACAAAAAATGTCATAAAAGCGGAAAGTGTCGTCCCTGATAAGCCTGTGTGGACACACAGGCTAATCTGGGACAACACTTTACGCACATGCATTATGCCCAGTTTTCTCAGAACATGACTCCAATTATTGCAGTTGTATGTAACTGTAGGAAGTATTTGCACTAAGTACTGGTAAACCAGCTGACCAAGGAAAAGTGTGAGTTGGTAATTGAACATCATGATGTGAGGGAAAAATACTGAAAGACAATAGTAAGAAATCCAAAAAAAAAAATCTTGTGTATTTCTGTTTTGTCCAGGTTTGTTGAATGGCCCCCCTCCCCCACCCCCAGAGAGACCAGGATCCAGAGGGTCAGTTCATGGACATGTAACCCCACGCCTTAGGTTTGCTTGCCAATGTACTCGTACTAATACGCGCTAACATGTCCTGTGTGAATTGAGAGGTTTTAATAAACATGAGTGAAAAGCAGTTGTTACTACATGCATGAATATATACATTTAAAATTTGTTAAAGAATTTTCAAATTGAAAAAAAAAAATATAAATTTACTTATATCGATGGATATTCATACCCCTACAAACGAAGTTTAGGGGGTATATAGGAGTGAGCTTGTCGGTCGGTCGATCTGTCGGTCGGTCTGTCGGTCCGTATTAAGTGTCCGCTCTCTAATTCAAGATGATTTTTAATTCGATCTTCACCAAACTTGGTCAGATGTTGTATCTAGATGATGTCTAGGTCAAGTTCGAATATGGGTCATGCCGGGTCAAAAACTAGGTCACGGGGTCACTTAGTGCGTTTTAAACACTGAGCATGGTGTCCACTCTCTAATTCAAGTAGTTTTCATCTGAGCTTCACCAAACTTGGTCAAAAGTTGTATCTAGATGATCTTAAGGCAAAGTTCTAACATGGACCATGCCAGATCAAAAACTAGGTCACAGGGTCACTTAGTACGTTTTACACATTCAGCATAGTGTCCGCTCTCTAATTCAAGTAGTTTTCATCCGATCTTCACCACAATTGGTCAAAATTTGTATCTAGATGATGTGTAGGTCAAGTTAGAACATGGGCCATGCCAGGTCAAAAACTAGGTCACGGGGTCACTTAGTGCGTTGTGAACATTGAGCATGGTGACCGCTTTTTTTTGTTAAGACAACATGCAAAATATTCTGTGTCAATGTGGCATGTGGGGGTATTCATCACGTCTGTGACAAAGCTCTAGTTGGTATTTAATCTATGACATAATTCGGTGACATTTCTTTAATGATGGTTTTAATCTAAATTAATTTTATAGATAAAAATGAATTCATATTTAATTTAACGTTTTGTTAAGTTTTAAAGGCTTTGCTAATTATGCTGCTTATATTTGGTTTATTATGTTGAAAAAAAGTCAAATAAGTTATAAATTATGTTTGATTTAAGTAGGTTTGTTTACCAAAAATATATACATATTTGGGTGAGTTGGTGCAAAGGTGTATAAAGTGTATCATTATAACAACATAATAAACACTATAATTATATATTTATATTTAACTGTTCTAGTAAATTACTAAACTGACTTATATATTGTTGTATATTTGGAAAATAATTTGGACATTACTGTATTATATATCTCAATTATAATCAGTCTAACATTACCTTAACATTGGAACAATGATGTATACTAGTATATAATCAGAATATGCTACGGAGTGGTTGGTTATTGTTTTCAAAATGTTATTAATTGTGCATTTAAAAAGAATTATGTACAGTCTTTGAAAAAAAATTCTCTTAAAAAACACTTGCTTTTGTAATACTTATTTTTCAGAAATTTGTCAGTGCAAATATTGTTAATATTTATATGTGTGTGTGTTATAACTGCTCCTCGGTGAGTTTTGAACTATGGTTAGGATATAAAATGGCTCTGCGCATTAGTGCAGTCTGGTCAGGAGCTACCTTGTTAACTAATCAGACAACGAAACAGTTATAGGGACAGGGTAGCACCGGACCTGACTGCACAGGCTGGTCTGGAGCTATGCTGGGCACATTTGGCATAGGACCCATTTTTGCATGAAGCGGTTAAAATTGTCAGTTTTACAACATCTACATGAAAGTAATTAGTTTTGGTGAACCCAATTAGGGATAGGGTACTTTCCTCGAAAGAAGTGTTTCCAAATTCACAAACCTCATCATATAGCCTTATTCCTGTTATTTGGCTGTCTTGCCCTATTAAACACGCTTTCTGATAATTAGTGGCTGTCAAATCGAAAGTACAAGCATGTTTCCATTTATTGCAAGCCTAACCAGATATAGGCCTTTAAAGGGTCTTTATTTGCTGACAAAACACTGACCTGATGCATAGGATTGAAAGCATTGAAAGCTTCATCTAAAAAGCATCATGCTAGTTCATGGGATCATGCTTGGCTTTACGAGCTTTATAAATTATCGTTGTTAGTGAGCACTTTATTAATTGCTCAATCTTGTTTCTTTAAGGAAGATGCTGATTTAGCCATTGAGAATTCAAGTGTACAATACTTTGTTCAATGCTACATTTTGGTATTTATGTATAGTGTAAATTAAATTAAATTTAAGTAAAAAGCAGACATATAATTTATGTGAATTATGATTTGTTTTTATCTTCCTGAATATATCATTTAAACTGCAGTTGTTGGCTTTTCTTTGACAGACTTGAAACAGATATTTGCCTTGTAATAAATTTATTGCAACAGTGTAATGTTACTTATTGTACATAATTTGTACAAAAAAATGTCAATAACCCTGTCAGTATGTATTAAAATAAGTGGAAACTAATTCATAGTATATTTGAATTGTGTTGGTCATGTTTGCCAACTGTTTTACATTTAGGCATTTTGGTTTCATTCATTGAATTCAATCTTGTTTTTAAAAAAAAGGCGCAAATCAGTTTCTTAAGTGTTTGGTTTTACCTGTTGTTTCATGAAGAACACACATCTTTTATTGTTTATTTGTTTACATCAGTTTTGTCCAACATGTGCTGCCTATGGTTAAAACATTTCCCTTCTTGGTTGTAGGGATGACTACAGGGAGTCGCCGGGCCCAGACAGGATCCCCCCACCCCCTGGGGCGATGAGACTCCCCCCTGGGGTCAGACCTCCTCCCCCTCCTCACCATAGCGCCACATCACCACCACCATTCGCTGTTCGACATCCATTCCCCGGTGACCGAAGGTCTCCGCCACCTTTTGATCGGTTTCCCCCTCCCCCTCCCCATATGCGAGGTCCCCGGCCCCCCTTTCCACGACCCCCTCCCCCTCATTTACGAAGCCCCCCTGTTCCTATTGGCAGCTCATCGGAAATGGACGACTCCAGAGATAGTTCTAGAATGGGTAAGCTTTTTTCCTGTTATTTTCTATTATTAAGCCCTTCGAAGAAGAGGGGGTATATTGTTTTGCTCATGTCGGTCCTTCTGTCAGTCCACCAGATGGTTTCGGGATGATAACTCAAGAACACTTAGGCCTAGGATCATGAAACTTCATAGGTATATTGATCATGACTGGCAGATGACCCCTATTGATTTTCAGGTCACTAGGTCAAAGGTCAAGTTCACATTGACTCAAAATAGTAAACTGGTTTCCGTATGATAACTCAAGAATGCTTACACCTAGGATCATGAGACTTCATAGGTACATTGATCATGACTGGCAGGTGACCCCTATAGATTTTCAGGTCACTAGGTCAAAGGTCAAGGTCACAGTGACTGGAAATAGTAAAATGGTTTCCGGATGATAACTCAAGAATGCTTAGGCCTAGGATCATGAAACTTCATTGGTACATTGATCATGACTGGCAGATGACCCCTAATGATTTTCAGGTCACTAGGTCAAAGGTCAAGGTCACAGTGACTGGAAATAGTAAAATGGTTTCCGGATGATAACTCAAGAATGCTTACGCCTAGGATCATGAAACTTCATTGGTACATTGATCATGACTGGCAGATGACCCCTAATGATTTTCAGGTCACTAGGTCAAAGGTCAAGGTCACAGTGACTCGAAATAGTCAAATGGTTTCCGGATGATAACTCAAGAATGCTTACGCCTAGGATCATGAAACTTTATAGGTACATTAATCATGACTTGCAAATGACCCCTATTTATTTTCAGGTCACTAGGTCAAAGGTCAAGGTCACAGTGACTCGAAACAGTAAAATGGTTTCCAGATGATAACTCAAGAACGCTTACGCCTAGGATCATGAAACTTCATAGGTACATTGATCATGACTGGCAGATGACCCGTATTGATTTTCAGGTCGCTAGGTCAAAGGTGAAGGTCACAGTAATTCATTAATTGTGTTTGTCCAAAACTGTAACCTTGGTTAAAGTTTTGCAATATCTAAAATGGTTTTCGGATGATGACTCTAGAATGCTTACGCCTAGGATCATGAAACTTCATAGGTACATTGATCATGACTGGCAGATGACCCCTATTGATTTTCAGGTCACTATGTCAAAGGTCAATTTCACAGTGACTCGAAACAGTAAAATGGTTTCCTGATGATAACTCAAGAATAATTAGGCCTAGGATCATGAAACCTCATAGGTAAATTGATCATGACTGGAAGATGACCCCTAATGATTTTCAGGTCACTAGGTCAAGGTCACAGTGACAAAAAACGTACTCACACAATGGCTGCCACTTCAACTGAAAGTCCATATGGGGGGCATGCATGTTTTACAAACAGCCCTTGTTTATTTTTATATTTTGTAATACCACTTACATTGAAAAAGAAAAATGTTATCTTCGTTTAATTATTTTTTATACACCTCTTTTTTAACAATATTTGTATATGTATAGAAAATGTGAATTTACAGATAATTTGCATTTTTTGGAACCATAACATTTTCTTTTTGATAATGTTAAGGAAAAGAAACTTGTGATACATTCAGGTAGAAATAAAGTAAATTATTTTTTCTGTTTGCATGTTTTTATACTGTTATGAATTCATCAGTTTGCCTAAGTATTTGGTTTGAAACTTTTTAACATATGTAACTTAATAATTGAGGGAAATTTCTATTTGATTTTACAATGCATCCACGTCAAATGGGTTACAGGTTATAATATATAACAACTTCCTAAATGTATCAGTATTTATGAATTGTAATCAAAGGAAACAAAACAATATTGCTTCTGAATTTTGTTTCTATACTATACCCTATATATTTTTCAGCTGCATATAAAGTTTACATTATGATGCCTTATACAGAAGGTCATAAGGGCTGTATCTGAATTATTTTGTTATGTCCATTTTTCTAGTGATCAGCCATTCAGTCCCAAGCCTTGTTCTGACTTTTAACTTTGCATTGAATTGAAATATTTCAATTTGACTTGGCACTTTTTTTCTGGGCGAAATTGGCATATAGTGGCAACTTTTCTGTCCATCCATATTCGAATTTTGATGGAACTGAGTTTGCATGTGTTGGAAAAGAATTTTCCCAATGATTGTTTCTGACCTTCTTGATGCCCATCTGTCCTCGTGTAATTTCATCCATTGAAAGATTTGGATTTGATGCAACTTTTATATGAAGCATCCCTGGAAAAATGGACAAGTACATATTGTTAGGTTGTTCCTCTCCTATAAATTTTCAGTTAGTTTTGGCCCTTTGTAAAATAAATGACATTTTCTATTGAATTTTTCATTTTTGCAGAAAATTTTAGGAATTTATTATCCAACTTTGATGAATCTTTATTTGCATTATCCTCAATGATAAAGGGTAGAAAATTTGGTCCAGGTTAAATTAAGAAGCATCCCATCAAAGTTCTGCCTGGTTCTGCTAAAGTCGGGTATATAAGAACATTTTAACACAAGCTCTGAAACAGAGCCACTTCTCCTATGTCCTATGTCAATTTTCTGCATCACAGTTAATGTAGGGAATAACCCCATTTTATAGATTTGCATTTATTTTTACCATACATACTGTAACAAGGGGGATATTTATCTGTTTGATCGTTGTTATGTTTGTTTTTGAAGGAATGTTTGTAGTGGGAAGTTTTGCTTTTAAGTTTCTTATTTTGTTGTTTTGTTTCTGTATCTTGTATCATACTGGTATGGAAATACTATTTTAATCATATATACTGGTAAAACATGAATATGCTGTATATTTTAAGTAACTTATAAGGATATTTTCTGTCATTAAATTAATTTATATATTCACATTATGTTAACCTAAGCATTTTGGATGCTTAATGATAAACCATTATACCGGAATTGA
Source organism: Dreissena polymorpha (assembly GCF_020536995.1). NCBI lineage: Eukaryota > Metazoa > Mollusca > Bivalvia > Myida > Dreissenidae > Dreissena > Dreissena polymorpha. Next base: position 23,597,393 of record NC_068357.1, read on the forward strand.
AATAGTTAAATGATTCTATTTAAAATGTTTCTTTTTGTTGATCCCAGAATACAGAGTACTGTTTTCACTTATCAATATTTAACAGATAGCAAAAGATAGTAGTCGTTTCAAACACACAGCATTATGAATTTATTTAATGCCTAAATGTGAATCATATTGTGATGGGGCTGAGTCATAAAACAAAGCAAGTAAACTATATGTCTAGATTTATAAGTAAGGTTTGTTGTAAATCAGATTTCAGTTTGTGCATTTATCTATCATAATGACTTTGTGTTTGATTTACTTATCCATAAAGGATTTCACAAATTTCATTTTAAAGACATTTTCATGACCCCCATAGGAGGGCATATAGTAGTTGCACCATCTGAGTGTGGGTGGGGTTCTGTTTTGGTAATGTACTGTGGGTCAGTCAATCGGGAGTTCGTGTCCGCTCTGGAATATTTACATCCGCAGAGGATTTTAATATTACTTTTGATTATTATTCCCCATGACTGGACAATGTTCTGCAAAGAACTCACATGCTTCTTCTTCTAAGGTCAAGGTCACAAATCAAGGTCAAAGGTCATACATGATAGTTTCTGCTTAGTAATTTTAACATGCCTAAAAGGATTTGAATGAATTTTTGAATTATTATTTCCAATGAGCAAATGATGTTTTGCATACATCTGTTATCCTCCTTACTAAAAGATCAAGATCACAATTGAAGTTCAAGTTTATAAATTTTTCTGTTTATTTTACATTCTTTCAAGGATCAAATATTATTTCGCATTATTCTTGCCAATTACTATACACATTTTTGCTAACAAATTCCATTCTCTTATAAATATCCTGTGACAAGACTTGTTTTTATATTTGATGATGAAATATTGCATTAAAAATGAAAAGTGTAAAAACTGTTGATAAAATTGAGATGTTTCTGTTAACCCCTCCAGGAGTGTAATTGATAGCAGTTAATCATAGACTTTTAATAAAGTACACAACTTTCTTGTTGCAAAATATATTTGGAATAATATGAAGCATATATTCAGAGTTTCTGAAAAATATTCTAAATAATTGTAAAAACATTACAATTTTAAGGTCTAACAGTAATTGTGGCTAAAATATGATTTCTCTGACATTTTTTATCACTGGAGTGCAGCGTTTTTTCCAGCAGCTTGGATACACAAAAATATCATTGTATACTTTATTTTGAAATGAAGCTTTTGTTTACCTATATATTTCTTATAATGGTAAACATAAACATATGAAACGTTTGTTTCACAATTCTAAGAGCCAGATCTTTCATTGTGCTTTACCTCATGCTTTCGCAGATCGGGTGTCCCCATCCTTCAGCCGCGGACCTCCACCCCCCGCAAGTCGAGATCGGGGTCAGACGCGGCACGCCAGCCAGGTGTGAGGGGAGGTCACTCCAGACGATCCAGCGACAACTGGGACTAGCCTCCCTGAAGTGTGGAACAAGATGTGATTGGCTTCCAATTAAAAGTCCATCAATATATATATTTTATAAACAAAAACTTATCCAATAGGAAGATTGGACACGATGTGAGTGGTCACAAATGTAATTGAGATGGATTTATTGGTAGGATTCCCAAAAAGATTTGATTGGTCGCCATTGTTATGGGATTGAAACTATTGGTAGCAAACAGGACTAAATTTCATTGCCAATTTTATGGGATTAAATCAATTGGTTCAGTTGGTCATTGGTTGCAGGGGTTGATGAGACTAATTGGGATATTTACAACAGGTATTATTTTATTTGCAATATAACAGGCTGTTATTGTGACAACAGAGAATAGTTATTGAGTAGTCACATTCAAAAATATTTTATTTGTTGCACTAATAGTAAGGAATGTAACATTATTGCTGCTAGCGAGGACAGGAAAGTTCACCTTGCCTGCAGTAGCATGTCTATCCATAGTATCCGCCCTCTTAATGAATACATACAAATTAAAAAATTGGAAGTGAACAAAAACAAAAAAATACGCATTTGTTATATGTCAGTTTATATTTAAATGTGTATACTTGGACATGACAACAAAAACTGCATTAAAATCAGCAATGTTTTGACAAAATACGGGCTAGACTTAGCTCCCTGTAGTTATCTGTATCTTGTACATTGGTTCTCATAATATCGGCCCTTGATTTGTTGCTAGGGTTTGTTGCTATGTGCATGCGCTTGTTCTAAAAATATTATTTTAATTGAAAAACGACACTCTTGCTCATGTTGTTCTTATTTTTGTTAAACATTTTATTAAAAAATAAGCGGCATATTAAACATTTGATAAAGCTACTATTAACTCATAAACAGTAGGTACATAATTGTGTGTTACGTAATTAAAAAATCATAGCAACAACCTGGAATAAACTTATTTCCAATGAACAATGAAAATCATGAGAATGATCGTCGTTATAGTCATAGATAACCATCAAATAAATTACAACTTCTAAAAATTGAAAAACATTAACTTCCAGCACTTCTTGAGGGTTTTTCGTTATGTTGTTTCGTTTTCGTTAAAGTCATGATACTATGAGAAGAGCCGATACTATGAGAATACAGGATATTGTCTTTGGAGGATGGTAATTGTTAATCCTTTCAGTCTGCAAAATGCCAAAATGTACATACTGATTACATGTATGCTGAATTTTAAGGATATGTTTGGAAACGAGAAGTTGTAGTTGCTTTGCATGAATAGGGAAGCTTACACCTCTGGTTGATGTTAATTGACATCACTGATTATGAAGTCATGTTAAAGGTGTACTAGTATCTACAACCATTCAGGTTTTAATCATGCCACAATATTGTCACCCTATTCTCACAGGGTACAACATTTATTTTAAGGTGGGTTGAAATTTTAGTTTTAGAATTCTTTTGTATGTAAAATATGTTTTGAAGGGATGGAATTATTTTTTTAAGAATTATCAGACTTAGCAATTATTAGCTTGTTTGTTATGTTGTCATGTACTGTAATGATATGACAGTATTTGATTTTTGAATGTTAGAAAGCAATCATGATACTTCCATAATGTGTGGTTGAAATGAACAATATTCAAATATATTGATGTATAAATGAAAGTAATAATTAAGGTGAGCAAATATGTACAAGAATATGTATGCATAATGAAGCAGTTAGCAGTGTTCTTTTACTTTAAAATGTAAATACATCCACAAGTAAAAAATAATAAAAATAGACGTCTTGTTAGTTACAAAAAACCATGCTTATAGATATCAACACAAATATTTCAATAAAATGAATGTCTCTAACACTTGTGCATGCTTGTTACACATGTAACTGAAGAACTGTCTTGCTCAAAGGTTAAGAAAATGTGTGTTCTCTGTTCAGATTTTCAATTGTTGTATGCTTGAATTATAAAAACCTATCATTTAATGATTGGTTTTTATAACTTATGTAGTATGTATTGTTTAAGGCATGCTAACGCATCAAATTTTTAGCACAGTATATAATACCCTATAAGTGTATGTTTTCTTTTCAATTTTTCATTAAATTCTTTAATCGATAATACATCTTAATTTGCGTCAATACATCAACAATTATTCCTCATATGAGCACACATACATTATACAGCTTTCATACATCATACAGCTTTCTTACATGTTTTCTGGTCCCATTCCCAATTCAAGAAAAAATCATAAAAGCTGTATGAGGTATGTGTGCTCAAAAATTAAACATTAAGTTACGTACAATCCAACAGGTGATTTTTACTACATTTGTATATAACACTCAAATCTGGGTATAAACTTATATGTAAATTGATTGTACCTGTTACAGAAAAAATTTGTGCAAATTTGGTTTGATTCATTTTAATTGATACATACTTAAAAAATTAGTTGTACCAGAATTAAAATGAAGCTGTGTTGCATAACCAAATGTTATCATTTCACTACAGTGTTGGGTTAAAAAAGGTATTGAGTGTGTAATATTCTATCACCACAATAATTTGTTATCACTACAAAATGAAATGTTTGATCATTAACATTAAGGAACACATTTGATTTTATGCTCAAGTGCCGTTATGAAATAATGTGAGTTTAGAAAAGCTTTAATATGATTTAAAACATTAAAATAATTATTAAGTATGTTAGAAAAAAAGTGTAATAATATGTGTAATGTTTGCACTTGTTATGGTAAACAGTGTATCTGAATATACTACATGTTCATTTGTCACAGGAGGTAGATTGCCACACAATGATCCATGTTTATCATAGGCAATGTTTGTGTTTCAATTGTTTTTTATAGAAGTAAAGATTACAATTTAAAAATACTTTCATTTTTGTGAAGATAACAATTATTTTAGTAATCAATTCGTTCTTTCTAAAAAACAAAGAAATACCTTTGATAATTGTGAAGGTGTTGAAAATTGACTTTCTTACATGTGGATTCTGTTTTTATTATGCCCCTGGTAGGGTGGCATATAGCAGTTGAACTGTCCGTCAGTATGTGTGTATGTCAGTCTGTCCGTCCGTCCGAAAAAAACTTTAACGTTGGCCATAACTTTTTCACTATTGAAAATAGCAACTTGATATTTGGCATGCATGTGTATCTCATGGAGCTGAACATTTTGAGTGCTAAAATTTCAAAGCGAACATCATCCTTCAAGGTCTAGGGTTGAAAAAAAACAAATGCAAGGGAAGTAATAAGCTTTAAATGGACATAATTATCTTCCCTGCCAACATATATATTTTTGTTAAATCAATCAAAGCGGCGCAGTAGGTGGCATTGTGTTTCTGACAAACAAATCATGGAAAAAGATCAAGGTCAAGGTCATCCTTCAAGGTCTAAGGTCAAAAATACAAATCAAAGGGAAGTAATAAGCTTTAAAGGGAGATAATTATGCTATATTGAACATAGCTACTTGATATTTGGCATGCATGTGTATCTCATGAAGCTGCACATTGAGTGGTGAATCTACAGTCACGGTAGTTTTAATTATTTGCTACTAAAAATAGACAGTGGCTTTTAATTATTTGCTACTAATAATAGAGATTTGTTGGAGACAATTATTTTCAAGGGAAGTAATTTATATAATTATAAATATCATATAATATATTTCCTTACCAAGAATTTAACTTCGTTTCACAGTCACTGTACATATTTATTATTTGGATTATTTATAACTCAACTAAATGATTTGTCAAAGTTTTTTTTTAATGATATAATTATCATTTATTTACTGTACTAATTTGTGAATAATAGGTTTATTGCATACCTCTGGACTTATGTCTATAGATACATTTTATGAAAAAAAAAAAAAAAGGTACATCTTTGATAAACCTTGGTTGTCAGTCATGTCTGACTTGGTCAATTTGGCTGTCTACAGACCCTCCCCCCCCCCCCCCTCTTGTTGGATTGGACAAAATCCAAGGGAAGTAATAAGCTTTAAAGGGAGATGATTTCTATACCTCCCAAATGATAAATAGAAATTTTATTTCAAAGTGGCGCAGTAGGGGGCATTGTGTTTCTGACGAACACATGTCTTGTTTTATATATGAATCAAGATAAGTATAAAACCAGTTGTGTGGATTTTTTATTAAACAAGGAGTGTTGAACTGCTAACAATGTCAAGGCAAGATGCAATTGTTTGGCAATCAAGTTTTTGTTTCATTTTGTGTATTTATCGTGCAATCTGTGATTTGATATTTCACTTTTATATGATGGTCCTGTATTTTTGTGTGTGTACAATTATGTACCTTGATTATGTATTATGTTTTTATGCCCCCGGATCGAAAGATCGGGTGTATATTGTTTTTGGCCTGTCTGTCATTGTGTCAGTCAGTCATTGTATGTGTGTGTCACAAAACTTTCACCTTGGTTAAACTTTTATAACTTTTGCAATATTGAAGATAGCAACTTCACATTTGGCATGCATGTGCATCTCATGGAGCTGCACATTTTGAGTGGTGAAAAATAAAGGTCAAGGTCATCCTTCAAGGTCAAAGATCATTGTTTTTTTCTTTCCTAAAACTTCAACCTTCGTTTAAGTTTGATCATAACTTTTTTAATATTGAACATAGCAACTTGATATTTTGCATGCTTGTGTATCTCATGGAGCTGCAAGCTTTGAGTGGTGAAACGTCGAGGTCAAGGTCATCCTTTAAGGCCAAAGGTCAACAAAAAAATTCAAAGCGGCACATAAGGGGGCATTGTGTTTCTGACAAACACATCTCTCGTTTAAATTTAAGCTTATGGTCCTCTTAATGGTACCTGTATGTATTGGTCAGAATGTAATATAAAATTTAAATATGTGTAAGTACTTCAATTCTAAGATGGAAAAAACACATGGTGCCTTTGTTTTAGTTCTTTCAGCACTTTCAAAAGAGTTCCAAATTTAAAAACATGTTTAACATTCAAGTTAATGGTAATACAGAAACAAATTACCAAACATTTTGTTTATGCCTTATTCTGTTTATCATTTTATTTGTATTTTACATATTTTATTGTAAATAGATGTGGCAGGTAGACATATAAACTGCTTTTAAGATAGACTTCAAAGACTTTATGCCACTAGTCAGTGTAAATGGTGCGATTAAAATGCTGTGTTTGTGATTTCGTATGATGTTTAAAATAATAAATTATGTGATTGTGTAACATTTAAAGAAGCATTTTGATGCTCAATAAATTGATATATTACAACTTTATTTGTGAAGTTTCCATTTATTTAACAAAAACAAGCTGTGTCACAGGTATAGATCATTATTATTGCTTTCGCATATATAAACTCAAATGCGAATTCAGAAGTTGTGAAATAATCCCATGGGAAAAAATTCCATTGGAATGAAAAATCGTATTGGAAAAAAACCATGGGAAAAATATATTGAGAAGATATATAGAATCTGGCACGAGTTGTCATATCATACCATATTTTATTAAACGAGTTCAGGAATTTTGTTAATAAGCGAGCCTTTGGCAAGCTTACTAACGAATTTCCTGGACGAGTTTAATAAAATATGGTTTGATATGACAATGAGTGTCAGATCTTTTTTATCACATGCTTTTAAATGAGCAAATTTAATTAATATTTACGCAAACATAACGATAAATCCTGAATGTTGTTTACATTTCGTGACGTCATTTGACGTTGCAACGTCATTTCAGCAAAATAACAAAATGCGATTGGTCAATAAATGAAAACTAAGCCGATGAAATCGCTTAAAAATGTTGTATTACACATGTGTAATATAAAATATTATGAAATGGTTGTTTTACATGGGAAACAGGGATAGCATGTGATAAATATTTGTTCTTGATGGCAAAAACTTATTCTATGACAAGCCTTATATCCTGTGTATTTTTTGTAAATTTATTTCACACGTTTTTCTTCTTCGTTTATCGTTAATACCGGTTTATATTACGTTAAAGGTAAAACTATAAGTACTTGTTAATTTATCTGTGCCACGGAGCGTATATTGATCATCTAGAGTCCGTGTTAAACGCTTTATACAGGTACTTCATTGACCAATGTCAATCAAAAATAATAGTCGCTAATAAACCCGCCCTAATAAGCATTATCGAAACCGATTGGACGGTGAACATGACAGTTTGGCGATTTCTCGTTACGTACCTGTGTCAGCACACATGACTGTGAAGTGTGGCTTGAATATTCAATACGCACGTCATGCTAACTCTTACCAATGGATTATCTATTACCCCATGGGGCGTTTATGGCGATAACGAATGGAAGTAGGGACCGAGTGCTCTTTTAAAGTACAGTGTAGGGAATACCGATACATTTATAGAGAAACCATGATTTTTTGACAATCACCCTTTTCTTTTAGTTTTAACCTTCGAAATATATGGTATTTTTATATTTTATTAACACGTAGTTTTTTTTCGACACTTTCACACTTTAAGAGCCGTGTTATGCAAAAAATGTTTCTTATGGCGCTTCAGCTAGCCTCGCTCAAGCCCAGTCTGCACACTTGCGCAGTCTGGTCAGGAGCTGCGCTGTCCGCTATTAATCACGCAAGGTTTTGTGGTCTCATTAGGTATCTACTGACCAGACTGCGAGATGTGCAGGCTGGGCCATAGCTACGCTGGCTGCATATGGCATAAGACCCATTTTCGCATGATGCGGGTCTTTAAAAATCTTGTTTCTTATAAACATATAGGCACAATACTTTTTCATAGAAAATTGAGGTCAAACTGTGTTATTTATAGCAAACTGGCAAATTTCGGTGGCCTATTCAGTCTTTCAAGAACAATTTCCATACAGACTGAACGAGTACAGCAAACATTTGTGGTTTAATAATGAAACTATTTCCGTCTTATCATGACACTATACTATTTCGGTAGTTTGTGTTTCTCATCTTGAAAGCAATACTGTGCTTATCAATGTTTATCGATGTCTATTATGTCTACTCTGGACCATTAAGTGACCGATATCAAAAAGGATCAAACCAAACCTTTTAGTTTTTCATGATGAGTTTAAGGGACAATGGATACATTATATGCGTTTGTCACGTTTTTCTCAATAAACAGCGTATTACTTATTATTATAAAACAATAATGAAATGATATTTATATATATATATATTAAAATTTAACATATTTCTATTAATATTTGTTTTGCTTTACATAATTAAATAACAGTTCCATTGGGCACTTAGTTAAATGGTATTGTTGTATTTGTGTTTTGTGCCCGTTGATCTGATAAGGAATCGGCTGTCATAAAGGTTGCTAATTAATAGCCTTGGCTACTGTGCTGCAGGCTTGTATGTGTGTATTTCAGAGTTCATTTACAGGTCCCACTGCGTCTTCACGAATGCATCTATTGGCTGACCTTATCCTGTGACCTTTAAGAACACTCTGGATCAGCAGACGATTTATTGCCGAAGGAGTCCGGAGACTGTCAATGTATCACAATTGCTTTAAGGAGAGCTGTGTTCCGCGATTTTATCATAACACGCAGTGGACTATTTTTATTATGAATAAATGAGAACAAAAATTTATTTGTTCATTCATATTAATAAAATCAGAATAATGGTTCCTAATCTTACTGGAAACAGGATGATCTACACAAAGTTACAGGCATGTGCCTTCATTTTTTTCTTTGATTTTTATTATACCTCAGCAACGTTTTCTGTAATGTCATTTTGCGTGTAGTAGCGTTTTAGATCAAAATTGGTAATGTTTAAAGCATCTGTCAATCGATTAGTTTATATCTTTGAAAGATCAAAAGACAGCAACAATGACATTGACCTAACATTGGAGGGAATGATATGAAATTATGGTCATGTTCAGCCTATGCTGCACACGAGTTTTTAAATTTGGATAATTAGTTTCACAAACAAAATTAACTCCAATGTCAATGACTCCCTATAGAATGACCTGACAACATTCTCATGTTCATCCTACACGAATATTGCATATCAATTGTCCATAGACCAAAACTCTTCACAAGAAAATATAATTGGACTTTTTTATTCATTTAATCATGGCATGACATTTTAACCATAATTATAACAAAGAGACTGAAAAGAGAATTATGTACACACGATCCCCAAATAATTCCAGGAAGTAAAACCAAAAGTTTTGTTTCAACCACCCTTTCTATATCTAAACTGGGCGGAGAACAAGCTAGGTTAGTAATTTCTCAACTGCATTATTAAGGGGTGGGTGGGGGGGGGGGGGAGGTGTTATACAGCACATGCATTTATTATGTTTTCAATTACAAATAACAACTAGTTTCTGATCAATTCAAATGGCATTACATATTTGAGTTGATTTGCACTTCTGCACATTATTTACAAAAGTCTTGATGCTGCAAGTAACACTGTTTCATTTCGCTAACCATAACAATTAACACACACATCTTAAACATGTTCTGTTTTCGTGAATTGGTGTGCATGTATGCAAAACATGACAATTAAGAAAATTAAAACAAGTTGTAATTAAAAGAAAAATTTACCATAATATTTTAGCAAAAAAAAACACACAGCGAGATTATTTTTTCTGAACTTCAAAATATACATACTATACAAGACATACCGCTAATTAAATCAAGCTGCCAATTTGTCAGGAAGTTTCAGTAAGATTTCAGTTTACAGTTTACCATAAATGGCAAGTGTGATCTTCATTAAGCATTTGTACAATCACAACAATATGAACCTTTAAAACATCAACAGTTGTTATATTTGTTGCGATTTGAAATTTAGATATTGGCACATAACCTGATAAGCTAGACAAACTGTAAAAGGAAAACAATAAAACTTAGTAAATCAAATTATTAACAATACCTGAACAGTCAGTAAATATATTAACAAAGCTTCTTTAATAGAAGCAGAAGCTTTTAGCACATTTATTGACATATCCTGAAAATGAGGCATTTTTTAGTATGAACTTGGATTAAACGAAAAGCTATGAAATTTCATTTAAAGCTCTCAGTTTGGCATCACACAGTGAGCATAAGAGGACGTCTCTTGGATGAACATATGAATCTGTACAGACATCTGAATACACCATTGTCCGTTAAGTTTCAAGCGCTACACATTTACAGACTTGAGAGCATTGAAGGCTTGACCATCATCTAGATGCTACAGAGAGATGCGTAAGCTCCCATCTTTCTCCCAAGTATGTCAGGCATATAACTTGATAAAATGGTCTACACTCAATGCTTGTCTATATCATTGGTAATGCAATTATGTCCATAATGGAAACCAATTTATTTCATCTGCTTTCTCAAAAGAGACCAGTTCACTTGACGAGGCCTGCTTTTTTTGCCTCCGTCTCGTACACAAGCAGTCTCCACATCTTCACCACAAACACCTCAGCCTCTTCGTCCAGCACCTAAAGACAAGAGTCAGACAGATGAGAGTAGTTACTACTTTTTTAAAGCCCATTTTGAATTTAAAAAAGTATGCTGTTTTTGTGTTTATTTAATCCATGTTATAAAAGCTAAACGAAAGCTTACTGTGGAAACATAATGGTGATAAATAAAGATAAATATCATAGCAAATAAAAGTCTCTATAAAGGAACTTTTGATGTTAATGAATAAATACTAGTATAAGGAATCAGATTGTGTACATTAAAATAATAGCTGGATATTACAATGAACAATTTCCAATAAAAGCTTGTTGTGAAACATTCAAGTGTATCATAATATTTGCCAGAACTAACATGCAACACCCCATTACCATGGCAACATCGTTGAGAATGTTCTGCGGGGGGCTCTGAGCCATAACTTTCTGGCAGATGAAGTTGGTCAGAGTGGGCTCCTCCTCACCAATGTATTCTATGATCTTCTTGTTCACCCACGGCTTGATTCGCTTGTCCATCAGACTCTGAAACCAACAGGAATGGATACATGTACATAGGGTTTACTTCTTCTTATCATAAAATGCAAAATTTGCATTTTTTTATGTTGGCCCGTTTATATGGATTGTTTGCCATATTTTACAGAATTTGAGTCATATATTTGGGGTCAGTAAAACAACTTAAATTTTCCTATTTTCCTGGGCTAGCTAAGTCCTTACAGAAGTGAACTTGTACAAACTTTACCAGTGCCCCAGATAAGCTGCGTATCTGCGTCTTTCACCCTATTAAAATGTTGAAAAACGCAAAGAAATTCAATATCATGCGTATTGAAAACGCTATCAATTTGATTTTTACGCAAAAGCGTAAAATTCGATGCGTACGACACACTAGCTTCGATCGAAAATGCTTTGCTCATGTTCGGTATTTTCTTTTGAAATTATTATCGTAACGCGGCGACGCTTTTATTCAGCAAGCGCCTGGATGACAGAGCAGAAAAACAGGCAAAGTTATTCAAACGCTCTGCGGACTAGACATAGATATCATAAAGCGTTTGACCATAATATTGACAACGGCATACATGCGTTTTCAATCTGACCTAATCCGTCGTTCATTGTGCGTGTTTTTGTAAAGCGTCTGTACTGTCAGTTTATATTACGATGCGAAATAAAAATGCCAAAGAGAGGTCGAAAGACGTCCGCCATTGTTGCGCCCAAATATCTGTCAATCACAAACTTTCTCGAAACAAGAAAGCAAGAGCCAATAAGTGCCGAATTATTCGTGTTATCGATTTTTTTTAGTTTTAAGTTTATATTAAGGACAGTTTCAAGGATTAAAGATGTTATGAAACATCAGTTTATTAAAGTTAATTATGATAGTTTACAGTTTTATTGCATCAATACAAGTGTGCAGCTTTAACATAGGTAAAGCAGAAATGATTTTAAAGTATGCATTTTTTTAAACTAATTTCACCCTATTTCAAGAATGAAATCACCCTATTTTTCAAAATCAATGGGTGAAAACCCTATTTCCCAAATAATTATCTGGGGCACTGCTTTACATAATTATTCCAGTAATTGAAAACCTACTGAAATTAAACAGTTGGGTAAAGTGGTCATACAATTTTTTTAATCTAATATCACAGACTATTGGCTTTTATTGTTGCGTGTTTGTATCTAGTATAAGTAAAGCCAACTATTATAAGTTTTAATCACAATGTTTTTATTTAAATGTCAGACATAAATGTAAACATTTGATGCATTTATAGCATAATTTATTGTAGGCAAAATCCTCTTCCCAAAATGGATTACAGATCTATATGCATACATAATTTTGAACAATTAAAGAATATATGAACCACTTAAATGACATAAGCAAAGCTGTAATGATAACAGCTAGCAGATATTTCTTAATTTTCATAAGTACACACTAAAACAAACAAGAGATGTGTTTGTCAGAAACACAATGACCCCTATTGCGCCGCTTTGAAAAAAATTTTTTTTTGTCAACATTTGACCTTGAAGGATGACCTTGAGCTTCCACCACTCAAAATGTGCAGCTTCAAGAGATACACATGCATGCCAAATATCAAGTTGCTATCTTCAATATTGAAAAATTTATGGCCAATGTTAAAGTTTTTGGACAGACAGACGCCATATATTTGACATTTGACCTTGAAGGATGACCTTCACCTTTCACCACTCAAAATGTTCAGCTCCATGAGATGCACATGCATGTCAAATATCAAGTTGCTATCTTCAATAGTGAAAAAGTTATGGCCAATGTTAAAGTTTTTGGACGGACGGACAGACGCCATATGTTTGACATTTGACCTTGAAGGATGACCTTCACCATCACCTTTAACTAGGGCTGTCACGATTCACCGGTATACCGGTATATCGCGGTGCATGTTGTGAAAAAAATCGCACCGCGGTACGGCGTTGCCGCACCGTTTTTTTTAATATTATTATATTAGCACAGATATAAATACATTACATAATTATTTTGATATAGATATCGTTTTGAAAAATGTAGAAGCGGTTCAAAAGGGCTAAATAAATAATCCGTTAATATCCAGGTCAAGCAAGCGCTTCCACTTGTAGATGTTTAACTTTCATGTTTAAAATACGGCAATGTATGGGTCCGTACCATTTTTGGAATTAGGGACAGATTTCCATTGCAAATAAGTTCATAATTATCCAAAAGATGTTTATTCTATTTCTTATTTTCTTTCTTTAGTATATCGATCGTTCAAAGCATGGCACTTCCGAATCATGTTGTCTTAAGATTCTGAATAAGTCGAGGAAGAGTCAGAACGCTACGGATTTTCAATACGCTGACTCCGCATTTTGAACATGCCCTTGAAGCGTTCGATTTACACAGATCGTAGTCACAGCTATTGTAAACAACGTGGCGGACATTTTAGAAAAAGACGCGAACAATAACAATGACTACTTCTATCAAGTTTATTACAGTTTCTTTTACAGTTTCTAGTCATACTATGATATCAGTGTTTTCTGATTATTGAGTTTAATAAAGTTTGTAAAACTTGTTATTCTGCTGTTTTCTTCACAGATACATATTCTGTAAAATATCGCGGTACGTACCGCGATACAGTGTTGCCGTACCACGATATACCGCGGTACGCTCACGGCGTATCGTGACAGCCCTACCTTTAACCACTCAAAATGTGCAGCTCCATGAGATGCACATGCATGCCAAATATCAAGTTGCTATCTTCAATATTGAAAAAGTTATGGCTAATGTTAAAGTTTTCTGACGGACAGACGCCATATATTTGACCTTGAAGGATGACCTTCACCTTCACCTTTCACCACTCAAAAAGTTCAGCTCCATGAGATACACATGCACGCCAAATATCAAGTTGCTATCTTCAATAGTGAAAAAGTTATGGCAAATGTAAAAGTTTTTTTCGGACGGACGGACAGACTGACTGACATACTTACTGACGGACAGTTCAACTGCTATATGCCACCCTAACGGGGGCATAAAAATGATTTTGTTCCAACAAACCCTGCCAACCCATGACAGCAGGTAGAAGGCCAAGAGTCAAACCCTGATTCATTGACATAAATATATATACATACCTTGTCAACTATACTCCAGTCGAGTTCAAATGCAAACAGTTCATCTTTAGCAGTTGGAATGTTTTCAATTAGTGTCTTTATTTTCGCCCTCTTCTCCTCAGCACTTGTGTTTTTCTTCCCAGAAGCATCAAATCCTGAGAGAAAACATGGTATGCGTGTTATTGTTAATGTACACTGCAACTCCTCCATCCAGGGAGACTTCTCATTTTTTTCAAAGAAATAAAGAATTGGTTCATCCCTGGAAACAGGCTTAAGATAGTCTCTAATGGTCTAGATGAAATTGACATTAAATATTTGAACTAACTTGACTACAGGTTAAACTACTGCTTATAAAACCCTTTGTAAAGTAAGTATGCACTGCATTAGAAAGAAGTTGATAACTTTCAACGTGTAAAACCAATAAAAACAGAAAAACAATTCAATTGTTCAACACCCTAGACCCCTTTTAATAGTCAACTTAGCAATGCATCATATATTCCCCTACAAAAACCCTTTCCCCATTGTTTTCCAATATGCCTTTCAACTATAGCCCTATTAATGCCTTCATTTTGCTTAAATTATGGTATGTAAAAGCTTTCTAAATAATTTCCTTTAAATAAAATCATTATTATTCTATACACTTATAAGTGGACTAATAAACAAGAGCTGTCAGAGGACAGCGCACTCCACTATTCGAGTGCTTGACAATATTACGTAAGCCATCATGGGGTAATTGTTCATATTCAATAATTTAATAGACGATCTTTCTAAATTAAAAAAGGGGAAAAATAAATGTTGTTTTTTTTTTGTTTTTTTTTAGAGGGGGTGAGGGGGGGGTAGGGAGGGGTATAATGTGGGGTGTGGTCATTTATAAGATGATCTTTCAAAATAAAAAAAGGAAAACAAAATGTGGGGGGGGGGGGAAGGGGGGGCAGGTTTTGTTTTGTCAAAGTATTAATAAAATCTGATCATAAGCTAGAGCTTTGTCACAGACGTGACGTATACCCCCACGTGCCGCATTGACAAAGACTTTTTTGCATGCTGTCTTCACAAAACAAGAGAAGCTAATTTATGGCAATTTTTAAGAATTATTATGCCATTATCATTTATGGCCATTTTTGACCTTTGAACTCAAAGTGTGACCTTGACCTTGGAGATATCGACATAATTCTTTCGTGCAACATACCGTCCAATGATGGTATTTTAAAATCTCACAATGAACAACATAGATATGGTCCGGACAAGCACATTTATGGCCTTTTTTGACCTTTGAACTCAAAGTGTGACCTTGACCTTGTAGATATCAAGGTAATTCTTTCGCGTGACACACCATCCAATGATGGTGTACAAATGTTCCAAATGATTTTTAAAATCTCACAATGAACGACATAGTTATGGCCCAGACATTAGCTCATTTATGGCCATTTTTGACCTTTGAGCTCAAAGTGTCACCTTAACCTTGGAGATATCGACCTAATTCTTTTGCGCGACACACTGTCCAATGATGGTGAACAAATGTGCCAAATAATTTTAAAATCTCACAATGAACGACGTAGTTATTGCCCGGACAAGCTCATGTATGGCCATTTTTGACCTTTGAACTCAAAAGTGTGACCTTGACCTTGAGATATCGACGTTATTTTTGTGCGCGACACACCCTCCAATGATGGTGAACAAATCTGCCTAATGATTTTAAAATCTCACAATAAATGACAAAGTAATGACTTGGACAAGCTCATTTATGGCCTTTTTTTAACTTTAAACTCGAAGTGTGACCTTGACCTTTGAGATATCGACATAATTCTTTCGCGCGACACACCGTCCAATGATGGTGAACAATTGTGCCGAATTATTTTTAAATCTCACAATGAACAACTTAGTTATGGTCCGGACAAGCTTTCGGGACAGACCGGACAGACAGATCGGCCGACAAAGTGACTCCTATATAGCGCCCATTACCATTGGAAATGGGGGTATAATAAAGAAGTTAAGGCAATGTAACTAAAGTAATATGCATATTATAATTAAAAACAAGAGTGCCAAACTGTCACAAGATACGCCCGTTCGAAGGTTTTGGACACCATGCTCAATGCTTGAAAGTGTCCTCAAGACCTAGTTATTGACCCGGCATGACCCATATTTGAACTTGACCTAGATATCACTTAGATGTAACATCTGACTAAATTTGGTGAAGATCAGATGAAAACTACTTCAATTAAAGAGCGGACAACATGCTTAATGCTTGAAATGCACTATGTGACCTCGTTTTTGACCCGGCATGACCCATGTTCGAACTTGACCTACATATCATCTAGACACAACTTCTGACCAAATTAGGTGAAGATCAGATGAAAACTACTTCAATTAGAGAGCGGACACCATGCTAAATGCTTGAAATGCACTAAGTAACCTCGTGACCTAGTTTTTGACCCGGCATGACCCATATTTGAACTTGACCTACATATCATCTAGACACAACTTCTGACCAAATTTGGTGAAGATCGGATGAATACAATTTGAATTAGAGTCCGGACAAAGTGGCGCCGTTGAAAATGCACTAATTGACCCTATGACCTAGTTTTTGACCCGGCATGACCCATATTCGAACTTGGCCTATATATCAACTAGATGCAACTGCTGACCAAGTTTGGTGAAGATCGGATGAATACAATTTGAAATAGAGTCCGGACAAAGTGGCCCCTTTGAAAATGCACTTATTGACCCTATGACCTAGTTTTTGACCCGGCATGACCCATATTCGAACTTGGCCTAGATATCAACTAGATGCAACTGCTGACCAAGTTTGGTGAAGATCGGATGAATACAATTTGAAATAGAGTCCGGACAAAGTGGCCCCTTTGAAAATGCACTTATTGACCCTATGACCTAGTTTTTGACCCGGCATGACCCATATTCGAACTTGGCCTAGATATCAACTAGATGCAACTGCTGACCAAGTTTGGTGAAGATCGGATGAATACAATTTGAAATAGAGTCCGGACAAAGTGGCCCCTTTGAAAATGCACTTATTGACCCTATGACCTAGTTTTTGACCCGGCATGACCCATATTCAAACTTGGCCTAGATATCAACTAGATGCAACTGCTGACCAAGTTTGGTGAAGATCGGATGAATACAATTTGAAATAGAGTCCGGACAAAGTGGCCCCTTTGAAAATGCACTTATTGACCCTATGACCTAGTTTTTGACCCGGCATGACCCATATTCGAACTTGGCCTAGATATCAACTAGATGCAACTGCTGACCAAGTTTGGTGAAGATCGGATGAATACAATTTGAATTAGAGTCCGGACAAAGTGATGCCTTCCGCCCGCCGCCCGCCGCCCGCCGCCCGCCCGCCGCCCGCCCGCCGCCAAGGGGTTTCACATAATACGTCCCGTATTTTATACGGGCGTATAAAAAGGGCCATAATTCTTATAAAATGCTTGATACAGTTGTCTGCTCTTGTTTCAAGGGACATTGAAAATATTTGTGGTAGTATGCAAACTTTAACATTTGCACACTAAAGCCAACGCAAACGCCGATGCCGGGGTGGGTAGGATAGCTCCACTATATATATTTCATATATAATAGTCCAGCTAAAAATTATCCATTAATTATAGAATATAAGATAATATGAACAATAACTTCAAGACACATTCTTCTCATTTTCATAAATCCAAAAGTCTGGCTTACCAGTCATACTGTCATCCCCACTATCTCCATAGTCAAGGGGCACTAGTTTGCGTTTCTTAGAACCGTCTTGGGAGTCGTCATCGTCCTGGTTGAACACGTCACCCACGGTTAGCTTCTTCCTCTTGCCGCCCGAGACCACATTCTGTGGCGAACTATCACCAGAATTCACTGAAATGTAGAATTTGCTTTCCGTGGCTTTCACTGACTGTGAAAGTACCAAATCTCAACAAAAAAACGTTGGAGACAGGTGATGCTCCCCAAAGGTTGTTTTTGTCACAATATTGCACTATATATTCAGATAAAAGGAAACGTCTTGAGGGCACAGTAGTTGGGGGAACAAGAATTTTTTATAGAAAATTTCAAAGGGCCATAACTCTGTGAAAAATCATCCGACCAGAACCCGCTGATAATATGCACATCTCCTCTTGGTAGTGAAGCTTCCCAAAAAGTTTCATTGAATTCCAGTCATTAGTTGCTGAGAAATAGCCCGGACAAGAATTGCACTATATGTACAGTTAATGGAAAATTTCAAAGGGCCATAACTCTGTGAAAAATCATCTGACCAGAACCCGCTGATAATATGCACATCTCCTCTTGGTAGTGAAGCTTCCCATAAAGTTTCATAGAATTCGGGTCATTAGTTGCTGAGAAATAGCCCGGACAAAAATTGTGCACGGACGGACACACAGAGGGACAGACGAAGCGGCGATTATATGCTCCCCCCAAAATAAATTTTGGGGGAGCATAATAAAACAAGTAACCTTGTTATTATGAGCTTTGATTCTATTTAATAAATGTTAATTTAAGCGTAATAATGTTTTAAAATGTGTGTGTCATCATTTACAGTATTGAATACAAGTATCCACAGAGAAGATACAAGATTTTTCAAAATTAGCATAATTTGTTATGTATAGAATGTAAACTTTCTTATGATATAAAAAATGTGTGCATATTTAGTGTTTTTCCTAGGCCATTTTAGCGTGGCGAAAAGCCATGCCGCGCTTCCTGATCGCCACTCTGCCCTTTTCAAAGGCAAATTTCGCCACGCGCCCTTCTTTTCAAAGGCAAATTTCGCCACGCGCCCTTATCGATAACATCTTTATTGCCTACGATCTTACTTGGTCCGCAAAATCAGCTTCCTTGATTGTCTGTGACGCTCCGACTGTGCTTGATTTACTCGAGAGACGTCAACGTCTAATCGACTATATTAATTGAGCAGATTTAATCTATTACAGTGCTTGATTTATAGGTAGGTCTTACTGACTGCTCCAAAGCTGTGAATTAGTCATGTGTGAATAACCCCGTGTCAGTATCAATCGATAATGCCAGAGGCTATGTTATACCAAGCGCACTTTTCGGTCGGCAATGTGTACTCCTCCACAATAAAATCGTTACTTCGGAGACTTTTAATGAAAAACTCGATGTTATTCTCGTGGCAATTGTGCATTGCATGCATTATTCAGTTATATCAAAACATCTATTTTTACGCATAATTACATTTAAAAACACAAACAAATTTATTCTTGATCGTTTTCGTCTTTTAGATAATTAGTACGGATGGCAACGAATACCGATTTTGGTATTCGAATATTCGGTCATCCTTCCGAACGAATATTCGGATATTCGGTCAACATCTGTTGGAAAAAAAGTTAACTGTGTTTACTGTACCATTACTCCATGAATTCTACTTTCGTTTTTACCGGAAGTGCACCGGAAGTGACTAAATATTGACACAGCGTTGCCGTCGAAAATTCGAAACTGATTTTGTTGATTACTTTTTATTGTTCAAATTGAATGACAAAAAACTGTTTTTAAACTATTAATATTGTACATCAACAATATAACGAGAAACATAATATTACATGACAAAAACAGAACTTAAACGAATTATGTACATAGCCACAACACACTTTGAACCTGTTTAACAGACTAAACAGACAGTCTGTTAAAGTTGCCACGTTTAAAAGTCACTTGGATCGGCGACTTCTTATCGGATGATGTCGTGAAATACTTCCAAGCAGCGGATGGCGTAGGTGGCATTTTGCTTGGACAGAGATTTACTTTATGCGTGTAGCAATTATAATATTTTCAATTAAATGAGGGCGAACTACCAAAAACATTTCTTTAAGTATAATACCTGATTGAATATTGCGTAATTAATTAAAGTTTGGTCCATACGATACGCAAATACTCATTATAGAGGTTGAGTTAATTATTTTCTAAAAGCTTTTATGATTGGACAACGTGAGTATAACCATACAATCTCTTGGTTTTTTACACAAAGCCGGCTCTTCCTTAACTCATTTAATCTTTGATCATGTTAAATGTAATTCGAGTTATTAGATCAAGACGGGTCGGTGGTTTAATTGCCATACGGTCTTATTTGTTTTTTACACCAAGTTGGCTTTTCCTTTACTCATTCAATCTTTCATAATTTTAAATGTAATTCGAGTCATTGGATCAAATGCAGGTCGGTGTTTTGATTGCCGACGCGATTTGCACCTATCAAAATTTTAACACAGAGTTTCTGTCTTTGTTAGGCAATTAGCGGGATTTATGACCGGTATACTGTCATCACCATAGCGACGCATTATCGCGCGTAGCAGGAATAAACATTATGACACGAGGAACAACTTTTTTTACAATGTTTGAAGAAAATTTCACGAATACAAAGTCTTTGAAATTAAAGGTTTTTTTATTTTTTCTTCCGAATATTCGATTCGGAAAACTGTATCCGAATATTCGGTCTGGGACCGAATATTCGGATATTTGGATATTCGTTGACATCCCTAATAATTAGATATAATTATTGAAATAATTACTGAGACGTATACTAATTTAACAAAATGCGAATCGCGTATACGATTTAACGTTGCTATGCGCACCTGTCGCTTACATCATTTGACATTTTAACAACATGGCGGACTATACAGAATTAAATTGTGACTAGGCAAAAATGGCAAATAACGTCGTAAACGATCGAATTAACGATTGAGGTTAAACATTAAGAAGGAATTAATGAAAAGTCTGTGATAATCAACGATGCATAAAAATGTTTTAGATAGCAACAACATTATTTATTTATTTGTAATCTACTCGGTGGATGTATGTCACGGAAACGAGTGTTTGCATATTGTTAGTGATCAATTTACTCGCAATGTTATTTTAAACATCTGGCAAGATTATTGTTAGACAAGGGACAAAATTGTCACAAAACCAGGTTTTCATTGTGAAAAAAAATCTGATAAAGGGAGAAAACTCAAACTGAACTTTTGAAATGAACAAACAAAATAAACCCCCTTTGTAAGTTTGTTTTTTAAAAAAATCTATTTTTAGTCGTGGCGACCTTGACATTGGAGATATTGACATGATTCTTTCGTGCGACACACCGTCTCATGATGGTCAACAAATGTGCCAAATGATTTTAAAATCTCACAATGAATGACATAGTTATGGCCAGGACAAGCTCATTTATGGCCATTTTTTACCTTTGAACTCAAAGTGTGACCTTGAC
The DNA here is from genome assembly GCF_020536995.1 of Dreissena polymorpha. Classification (NCBI taxonomy): domain Eukaryota; kingdom Metazoa; phylum Mollusca; class Bivalvia; order Myida; family Dreissenidae; genus Dreissena; species Dreissena polymorpha. The sequence goes on from NC_068357.1 coordinate 23,618,957, forward strand.
CTTGGAGATATCGACATAATTATTTCGCGCGACACACCGTCCAATGATGGTGAACAAATGTGCCAAATGATTTTAAAATCTGACAATGAACAACATAGTTATGGCCCGGACAAGCTTGTTCCGCCCGCCCGCCAGCCAGCCCGCCAGCCCGCCAGCCAGCCCGCCCGCATTCGCCAATCTAATAACCAGTTTTTTCCTTCGGAAAACCTGGTTAAAAATGGGATAAGACAAACATGGTTTCATTTATATGTTAGTGGATCTGGGTATAATCAGATTCATATGCATATATTGCTTCTTTATGTTTGTCGTGTTGTACAGTTTATTGAAACAGCATGTAACTTAAATGTACATTGCAAGGTAAATATATTAACATAAATCATAGTAAGTTAAATACATCAATTACCATTAAATGTGCTTGTTTATATGTTATTTTTTCCACAACTGCTTCTGATGCGATTACATGTTTCCCCGTAATTCAGGGAACGTTTTTGCCCTTTTTTGCCTAATTTGCGCGCTAAAATGCCCTTTTTGAAAGTTATGCGCCATGCCCCTTTGCCCTCCTGGGAAAAACACTAATATTAGCTGGGTTCAAATGCTAAGAAATGCCAAGTATTCATAACATAATAGAACTACAACCAAATCATAGCCTAAAAGTATTGATAACATAACAGACCTACTACCAAATGTTAGCATACAAAATAACACATTTACATACCTCCAAGTTTTATAGATCCAAATCCTAGCCTAGAGTCTTCCCTTGAGGGTCCTAGCTGACTGTCCTCCAGGGCACCCAGGCTCATCCTGGAGGAGTCGTCATCCACAGAGGCTGGCGCAGACGACTGGGATGACTCATCAACAGGCTGAAGTGTGGGTTTCATGTTCGGCAGACTCGAGTACTTGGCGGGAGGAGGTTCCTCGTCTGATTCTTCCTTCTTGGGAGGGCTGGGGGCTTGGTACTCGTCGCTAGAACTGCTAGATGGGGACCTTGCCACAGGGCCTATGTTGTCTATGATTTGCAGCATAGGCCTTAAATGTTCCTCCCTCTCCCTTTCGAGCTGTAAATTAATTTATTTAGAACAAATAAGCAATAACAAGATGTTTTATTTTGGGTAAAATTCCAGTCATTATGTGATTAAATTAAAATACATAAAATACATTAATTGCATACTTTATTTTGAATAATGTTTTTAATTTTATTTCCACGTGCTATTTTATACTATTTAATGAAAAAAATCTTCTCAATTTAATCATTGACACTTTTAATATTATATTGTAGAACAGAGTGGTACTAAACTTCAGGTTACTGCAATAAATTGTGAGTCACTGCCCTAAATGGTGGGTAACTGCACTCAATTGTGGGTCACATTACTAATTGTGGGTCACTGCATTAAATTGTGGGTTACTTCACTAAATTATGTGTCACTTAACTTAAGTGTGGGTCACTTCTCTAAATTGTGGGTTACTTAACTTAATTGTGGCAACTGCTCTAAATTTAGGTCACTTCACTAAATTGTGGGTCACTAAAATACATTGTGAGTCACTGCACTAAATGGTGGGCCACTGCACTTAATTGTGGGTCACTTTACTAAATTATGCACTACTTCACTAAATTGTAGGTCACTTCACTAAATAGTGGGTCACTGCATTAAATTGTGGGTCACTACGTTAAATTGTGGGTCACTTCACTTAATTACAAGCAGCTGCACTAACTGTGGGCCACTGTGCTAAACTGCAGATCAATTTACTAAACTGTGGGTCACTGCACACAACTTTTGGTCAGTAATCCTAACCTTTTCCATCTCTGCATCTGGGTCAGGGTGGCCCTCCTCCTGCAGCTTGCGTCGTATCTCCTCCAGCTCGTCCTTTTCCTTGCTGCGGTCTCGCCCATCCACCTCCTTCTCCTTCTGTCGCTCACGGAGACGCCGCTCCAGGGCACTGCCCCTGCAACAACAAACAGAAATAAGCCTTGTTCTGTGAAAAGGGGGTTTAATTCATGTGTGTTAAGTGTCGGGCTAATCAGGGATAAATTTTTCCGCCTTGACTGGATTTTCGCTAAGAAGACACTTCCTTTACGTGAAAAATATCATAAAAGTGGAGTGTCGTCTCTGATTTGCGTGTGTGGATTGCACAGATTAATCAGGGACGACACTGTACAAACATGCATTGAGTCCCATTTTCTCAGAGGAAGGTTTTAATGGTTAGTGCATAAATGCATGTGCGTACAGTGACCTAGAGCAGCCTGATCATTTTTTTCATGATTTTCATTGAAACAGAAAAATTGAAGCTGTAAATTAGTGTTTAGAGGTGAAAAAATCTGTTAAAAGCCCCGCGCCTTGCAGGGATACCAGTTGACAGAATCATGCCACCCTAGTTTACTTTGTTCTCTTCCTGTTTTTTACAATCACCCTTACCAAGATAAAATTTTTTCAAAATAAATTGTCAACATCAACTTTTTTTTAATTTGTAGGAAAATAAAAGCTATACAATAAATAGATAACTACCCCCATGCACGCACAAATCTACATAATTTAATCACATCACATTGAGATGAGAATTTGTTTCACTATAAAAGCACGGATTGATCTAACAAGAAACCGTCGTAGACAGGTGATGCTCCCCAAGGTGTTTTTTTGTCACAATATTGCACTTTATTATATACCTGTTTAATGCTTTTAACAAAATACAGGTTGAATCAATCGTTGAAATAAAAAATCCCGTATTACGCTACTCGCTGTTTCCAATTCCGTATTACCATACTAGCCGGACTACTTCGACCCATTTAATGACGTCACATTACACGCACCGAAAATAGAAATATTTTATATTACGAAATATATTACATAGTACATCATGTGACGTCATTTCTGTGACAAAACACAATAGTTTTATCTAAACTCTGTAAGGAAATGTCGGACGTGTTTTTTTTAACAGTAATCTATGTGTTAAAAACGTATTTTGGAGTGTGTGTTTATCATGCATAAATGCATATTTTGATAGGAATACAATAAAATAATGTGGTTTACACTAAATTTCGATAAAGACATGGAAGATAGAAGTGGAAGCGCATATCGTTTAAATGTTTTTGTTATAAACATCGGATTAAAGTTGTCAACTTAATTGTTATAAAAATTGGATTAACGATGGCATTAAGGTAAGTGTGTCGGAAACCTGTGTTTTCCCGGTTCGAATGTTTACACGTTAATTTACATAAACTGTATTCATACGCGTCTTAAATAAACTATGGCGTACTGTTTTAGTCATTGTTTTGTAAGTTTTGTTTAAGTAAAAAATACATTTGTTAACTGTTTTTGTAGGTGTCGTATATAATAAAAGGAATATTACGCTAGTCAATTGTTCCAAGAGTTTGTATCACTCTCGTGGCGTGTGCTATTTCGCATCACACTCGAGGCTCCGCCTCTCGTGTGATACGTCATCACAAAAGCCACTCGAGTGATACAAACTCTTGGAACAATTGACTAGCGTAATATTCCGTATATATATTCAGATAAAAGGAAACGTCTTGAGGGCACAGTAGTTGGGGGGGACAAGATTTTTTTTATAGAAAATTTCAAAGGACCATAACTCCGTGAAAAATCATCCAACCAGAACCCGCTGATAATATGCACATCTCCTCTTGGTAGTGAAGCTACCCATAAAGTTTCATTGAATTTCGGTCATTAGTTTTTGAGAAATAGCCCGGACAAGAATTGCACTTTATGTACAGTTAATGGAAAATTTCAAAGGGCCATAACTCTGTGAAAAATCATCCGACCAACACCGGCTGATAATATGCACTTCACCTCTTGGTAGTAGGCTTCCCATAAAGTTTCATTTAATTCCGGTAATTAATTGCTGAACAAGGGACAAAATTGTCACAAAACCAGGTTTTCATTGTGAAAAAAAAATCTGATAAAGGGAGAAAACTCAAACTGAACTTTTGAAATGAACAAACAAAATTAACCCCCTTTGTAAGTTTTTTTTTTTTTTAAATCTATTTTTAGTCGTGGCGACCTTGACATTGGAGATATTGACGTGATTCTTTCGTGCGACACACCGTCCCATGATGGCGAACAAATGTGCCAAATGATTTTAAAATCTCACAATGAATGACATAGTAATGGCCCGGACAAGCTTGTTCCGCCCGCCCGCCAGCCAGCCCGCCCGCATTCGCCAATCTAATAACCAGTTTTTTCCTTCGGAAAACCTGGTTAAAAACCTGGTTAAAAATAGCCCGGACAAAAATTGTGCACAGACGGACACATGGATGGACAGACGAAGCGGCGACTATATGCTCCCCCAAATAAAATTTGGGGGAGAATAAAAATGTGGTCAAACTATTGGAAGAGTATCTAAGATATCCTTTTGGACATGAGCTAAATTTAAGTCACTTATTCAAGCAGTTGATAGAAATTGTACTCCCTCAAGAAATCTTTCACATGATGATTCATGACCACACAATACAAATATATTTAATGAAATTCAAACGAAAGGTTGAATGCACTGTTAGAGACACAACTGTATTCCTGTAACTATTAAATGAAAAAAAGATTGGTATCACACATACTTGTAAAACTTGGGGTCATCTCTTTCATCATCATAGTCTTCAAGAAATTCTCGTAACCTTCTCGCTTCCTTTGCCTTAAAATGGAGTTTTCACATTTTTACTTTACTCCCACTAAAGAAGTATGGGAAAAACAATAATGTATACAAACAAATTACAATTGTGTAAATACCAAGGCAAAATTACATGTACATTAAACATACTTACCAAAATGTTTTAATGAGAACAAAGTATTTCTTAGGCTATTTACAGGCTGATTGACCAAGAAAAAATGTCCTTCTCTTACTTGAATGATATGATAACTATCAAATATAAAATATTAAACAAGAGCTGTCACCATAGGATGACTTATGCCCCTTATAAATGCATGATAGAAGTTATGAGCTTTTTTCGAAACCTAAACGCAGATTTCCAAACCTTAACGCGGACCATAAGTTCAAGGTTAAGGTCACAGGGGTCAAAATTTGTGTGCGTATGGAAAGGGCTTGTCCATATACACATGCATGCCAAATATGAAATTGCTATCTGAAGCGACATAGAAGTTATGAGCATTTTTCGAAACCTAAACGCAAAGTGTGACGGACAGTCCGATCACTATATGCCATCCTTTGGGGGCATAAAAACACTGGCAACACTTAAGCTTTGATTTTTAATGACTTATAACTCATACAAAATGTAAATATAACTTTGTAAACACCTCATAGGACGCAAAATACCCCGTCCCACACAGTAGTGGCTTTAGGAGTCTACATTATTTAACAGATCCCATAAGAAAATAACGACTTGGTGTCAAGGAATCTATTCAATGAAAAACAAAGGAAATTATCTGAAAAGTGGAGAAATCACACCCCTAAAGTGTGTACAAGTGTTTAAACTTTCATTGAGATAAACGGAGTCACAGACAATATGTGTCTTGTTCTGAAAAAACTGGGCTTAATTCATGTGCGTAAAGTGTCGTCCCAGATTAGCCTGTGCAGTCTGCACAGGCTAATCAGGGACCACACTTTCCGCTATAATGGTATTTTTAGTTTCAAGGATGTCCCTCCTTACCGAAAATCAAGTTTAGGCGGAAAGTGTTGTCTCTGATTAGCCTTTGAGGACTGCACAAGGTAATCTGGGACGACACTTTACGCATATGTATTATGCCCAGTTTTCTCAGAACAAGACACATATTGTCATGAACATTATGCGTTACCTCCTCAGATTTGCGTTCATCTTCCCTATCCCTTTCCTTCTCGTACTCTCGAGACCTCTTCCTCTCCCGCGCTTCCCAGTTTTTCAGCCTCTGTTGAAAATATAAACATATACAACAAACCACTACATGAAGATATTTATGCATGAAATGTATTTCAAACCAAGGACAACATATGATATAGGATTCTTGAAAGTTAATATCATTTCCCATCATGTTTGATTATCTTTAATAGAAATAGCAGAAACCCTGAAAAGAAAAGTATAATATACACAAGAATACCAGACATAAGCCTACTGGCGTTTCAATAAGTGCAGATGGTTTGTTGTTTATACGTTGTATAACAGACAGAAAAATATTGTGAATAAAAACATTAATTTTTTGCTATAAACCAGTGCATAATGATCTCATATAAAAACAGAAGTACCAAATATTTTCATATGCATCTATGGAAAATTCAATATAAGCAGGTAAGTAATACCAAAATAATGCATATAGATCTTATTTCTGAACTTGCCCAGACCACACGTAATAAATAGACACCAGAAATCATTAAAATATTGTATTTGTGTGGTTTTCACTTGATACCAATTCACTTTACTTTTATTACTTTTATTACATTCAGTTCACTGTAAAAATTTAGATTGTAACAAATGAATCTATCCATTCAATTGACTGCTATGCTTCAATGTTTTGTCAATGTCAACAAATAATAACAAAGTCATCCAATTGTAAGTATATTGATGGGACTAGACTTGGCAAACCTCCTAAAACATTATACATTGCAAAATGACTGCGATTGAAAAGCTGGGAGCTAAAAAAAACTATGTAAAGGTTCATGGCAGCATACTTTTCAACATCACTGGCGGACTTTGGTTTGATTGTTAACTAATAATTTGGTATACTGGCAAGACAGTTTTAAACGATAATTTCCATGACCAATACAACAACACTTGCTACAGATCCATTTTCTAGACAGTGTTGGCTCCACAGCTTGTATACACACCTCCTGATAGGCCAACTCCTTCTCACGTATCTTCTTCTCCAGTTTCCTCCTCTCAAAGGCCTCTTCCTCCTCCTCCAGCTCACGATCACGTGCCCGATGGTCCCTGCTGAGAGATACACAAGCATGAAATCATGCAGCTTCTTAGATTAATACTCAGTGGTGTGATACCCAATGCAGGCTTCATCAAAACTTTCACTTTCAAATAGTTGCTGAAACGTTCAGAATTTCTTATTAATATTATTTTGGCAATGAAAAGGGCAAACTCAGCAGAAAAGAAAAACTACCTGTGATAAATGTTCATGGCTATTTTTTTGTAGTGTAAAATTGTTCACTTTTCCTTTTAAACTTATAAATTAAAATAATTCACAAACCTTAAAACAAGTCAAATGGTGCTGTTTCAAAGATTTTTGCAAAAGCTTTTGGGTTTATTTTATTCAGTTTATTCAATATTGTTCAAGAAAGAGGTCACCATTTTAAAGGCCCCCTGCCATTGTTTAGACAGGCTAAACCCCTTATGTATTAAAACATGCATTTTTAATGTTATATACTGTGAAACCATTATTAATCGTCAGGCATTAATTTTCATAAATTTCGTCAGTCGACCGATCGGCGAATTTAAGATCCTAAGGAACGATCATGCTCTATGTTTGAACAAAAACAAACACTAAGTTGAACAATATTTTAAAACTTTACCGTAGACATGAGGCATTAAATTCCAATATAATCCATGCACACATTCACTGCTGTTTCGTAATCAAGATTAATCCGGTTTTGACACAAAGGGATGTAGATTACACAAGGTACTTAACTGACACGTTACACTTCTTTAAAACGCGTGTGCAGTACAGCTGTATCGAATTCGTTGACTTCGTTTATGTAGAATGGTAATGAATTAGCGCTAATTGTTTATAACTTTATTACCCAATAGGTGCATTGTGTTTTTCAGGGCTGTTGCATATTAGCCATCATGCAGCGAATGCCGATGAAAGACAATAAACCAAATAAAAGATGACGATGTGTGATCAACATGCGTATTTATCACAAATTAATAAAGAATATTTTAATTGCTGTTTGTTGTTTGATTGTTTGCGTTTAACCACACTTATTACTTTTTTATATGTATCAATTTATTTATTTTTAAATTATTGACATTATTGATATATATACCGGTAGTTTACTTTTTAAGAACAAACACACACATAGAGTTTATAATTCTAATGTTGATATCAGAATAAAAAAGCATTTTATTTGAAAAAAACACTTAACAATCTGGAACCTCTTTCGTATAAAACAAACAGTTTTAAAACGGTATTGACAGCATTTTAATAAAAATCATACCAACTAGAACACATACCCAAGAAAATAAACAAAAGTGACTAGTTTGATTTGCTTGCAAAAAAATAATAGAATAAGACTAATTGGCAATTGGCTTCGTTGTTACAAACACTCGTTAACGGTTATTCGATCCCACTTGTCCGCTAATCATAACAATGAATGTGTGAATGGCATACATTAAGAGGGTCCATTACTGTCCCTTGATAACAAAAGACTACTTAATTGGCATGTGACAAACAGGCCCCACCTCCTGCAGTGATTCTCAAGTGTGTTCCCGCATTCGTACCACGATTTTTCGCAACTGCGATTGATTGCGAATATGTATTACACACAAATCGGATATTGATTGACGCATTTTTTTAAATTCAAAATCAGAAATCGGCGAATTTAAGTGCTGACGAAATCGTCATTTTTATAAAAATGACGAAATTTTGTGCTGTCGAAAATAAATGGTTTCACAGTACATTTTTTGTTAAAAAACAAGTGCAAAGCCAAACAAACCTCTCTCGTTCCCTTGAAACTCGAGACCTTGACCTAGACCGCGATCGAGACCGGGATCTACTCCTGCTCTCTCGCTTCTTTCTCATGGATTCCTCGTATCGTTCCAACTCCTTCATTCTCTGTCGTTCTGCCTCCCGTTCCCTCTCTATACGACGCTTCTGTTCGGCCAGTCTCCGTTCTTTCTCACGTGAACGCTCTATTTCCCTCTCCCTCTCTTTCTCCGCCTCTGCCTCCTCATTGTCCTGAAAAAGACAACTTCATGTGAGCTGATCCTTGCATGGCAACCAACTCTATAAAAAAAACAACCCAACTTCAAACCAGTGAAGTAATGGCAATAAATGTTTACTGCACAAATCAATTTTCTCTCCCAATATGAATGATACATTTAATAAACAGTTATCCACACATTTCTTTGCAAAGCAATCCCAATTATAAGTAATTGCTTCAGATAAAAAAAAATGCTGCAAGCCTTTCTATCAGAGATCTGAGCAGCAGAGTTTTCTTTCACCATTTTGGAAATGGGGCAGGTGCCCTTTGGATTGGGAAAAATCACATCATTTTGAGTAAAATGGTGTATTTTAATTTTTACGAATACTTTAAAATTGAAAAAAAGGGCTTTCTATATTATCTTTCCTAAGGTTCAACCCGTACCCAACCCAGCTGAATTTGGAAATTAACTAAATGTTGAATTTTATCTAAAAACAACTTTTGGACATTTCCAACTGAAGTTTTAGGCAGTCATTTGATAAAAAATACTTTTTGACAAAAGGAATGGAGCAGAATAACAGCCCCAAATCTGACACAAAAAAAGACTTACGTGTAAAACTAAATTAAGCCAAGTAGTGTTAAATGACTTATGCTTATTAAAATCACTGCATGTTGGTTTTTTATTTCAATACAGCTGCCCGTTGTGAAATATGCTATTACAGTATCAGCCAGTCAAAATTTTAAGCCAACCATAACAGAAAAGTACAGCATAATAGGTTAAAACTGATGTGTGCAAAGAAAAAAGTGAAATCACAAACTGACAATGGTTTACAAGCTGCTCAACCACAAAATTATTGTACCAGCCTTTCTCAGGTCACTTCGCAATATCACCAAGCAAAAATCAACTAAAAAATGTGTCAATATAAATGGCCCAACATTTAAATTTTCATTTCAATATGGGCCGTGCTCTGTGAAAAGAGGGTTTACTGCGTGTGCATAAATTGTCATCCCAGATTAGCCTGTGGGGACAACACTTTCTGCATAAACTTTTTTGCTAATAAGAGACTTTCTTTAATACAAAATACCTTTATAGCGGAAAGTGTCTTCCCTGATTAGCCTGTGCAGACTGCACAGGCTAATCTGGGACGACACTTTATGCACATGCATTAAACCCCTTTTCACAGATCAAGATTAATATAAATTCAGTGTTTTATGCATTTAGGCTATATTTCATTTCTGCAACAAATAGAATTCAGGATTTGTTCAGTATTTACAGATTTGCTGGAAAGATTCTTTCATATGGTTAACTGGTACAAAAGATTGTGTAAGCATTATAGGAAGAAATAAAACATTGAGAGGTATCATTGTATACAATGTTCTATATGGTCCAACATTCTCAAAGTAACTACTGTCTTAAATGTTAAAGATGCATTCTGAGAAATTACAAAACACAAAATGAAAGCAACAATGAAAGTTTCAGGTTAAAATTAAATATAATTATCTGTTCCCTTCCACCTCCCAACATTTCAAACTTCCACTATCTTTTAAATTTTATGTGCACCACAAATCATGCTTTATTTCTTGACTTACCACCTGGCGAACATATAATTTGGGAAATGCCTCTAACTGATTTTGGGAGAGATACCACAAATGGTACGGTGTATATCACACTGCTAGTCGTGGCTGAAAATATTGGAAACACACCCTTTCCCCAAGAAAGCAGCATGTTTAAGACATACTGCTAAATTTCAAGAAAACCAGAAAAATCTTGTACATATTCTATAAAACTTTAAAGTTTCAGAAATATTCAGAAATTCCAGGTTCAGCATTTAAGACTTTCATGTATTCAGTATCAAATCTATTATCCAAACCATGATGTTCGTTCTGAGAATTTTTACAATTCAGTCAAATGACTGAACATTTGTACATTTCAATTTTAAGAACTGGTCACAAAATCCGCAGTACTCCAATATCACAAGTCGATGTTGGCATGTTAATGAATTGAAACATAATATGTTGACGCAACACAAGCTTTTTCTGAAAACTTTACCAAAACCACCCAAGCGTTCCAGCACTGTTGTATACAGTTCCACAGGCACCACACTGGTGATGATACCCACATTTACCATTTACAGAGTATAGAATAAGACTACTTCACACAGAATAAATACAAAGATAAAGTAATCCCTTACTTGATCTGCATCCCAATGGACAATAGGCTTTGAACTTTCTTAGGAAGGTAGGTTCACTAACCTAAATCTTCGACATATGCATCCCACTTCACTTTTGCAGTCTGTACCAAATTTATTTAAAAAAAAATATATATATAAACTAGTATCATGTTATTCTTTTTTAAGGTATGTTATTATCTGCTTGTGATTTATGTAAAACTCTATTTAAAATAAAACTTAAGATAAATTGAAATGAAATATTGTTGATAGCCAAAAGTCAAAGCTCTTTTCAAATGGTCAAAACCATCTAACTACATGTGCATGTTTCAGGGTTTTTTTTAATATAGACATTTTTGCTTAAATATAGAATGTCTTTTTAAAATAAAATCAATACTTACAGAGCCCGAATGTCTTTTCGTAATGGAAACTGAACATTTGTAAATAAAAATCTTTGTAAACACTTACCAATAATTCTTTATGCAAATTATTTATAAGTTGCTTTTCATGTTGGCGTTACTCGAGCCGTTTGCATCGATCGAATCTATTTTTTATCGAATTAATGAAATACACCTGTTAATTGCATTGTCAATAAAAAAACATAACAATATGTAGCCAAGAAAGTGCTTAAAGTTTTGTACTATGGCGGTGCAATTTGGTTTTGGAAGTTCTATTAAAAGCTTAAGTTTAGTTGTTGATGTTTATAGTGAGCAGTTACTTCCAAGAAATAGACAAAGAAAGGTAAAGATGCAAATATGAGAGTTGACAAAACAAAACAAAGAAACAGTTCCTACATGTCATACTTGGGCAAGCAGACAATGAAAGTATTCAGTATGAAATAATGAATGCTTGCAAGTGTATTGATATGTGATGTGTGTGTTCGTGTAGAAATGTTTTGTTGGTTGCATAAAGGCTGTCAAAAGTGTAAATCCTGAAGCTGTTTCAGTAATCTGAAAATTCAATAACATGAAAATACTTAATAATTAAAATATTATTGGAACAAGATTTATTAAATTGAAGTTTGCAATTTAAGCAATTAGTAATGTTTTGCAATAAGCCCTCACCTGAGTCCACAGACAACAATTGAGTACTCAACATGGTAAATGTAATCTAGTTTTGACCCCACTTGACCCAGATTCAAAAATGGCCTTCATATTGTCACGATAAATATTCTGACCAAGTTGCATTAAGACTTAAGTCATAAATGTTGCCCCAATTTAATCTCTCTTTTTAGATTTAACCTGTTGAAATAGTTTTTACACACATGTGACCCATAATAGAAACTAGAGCTTTGTCACAGACGTGACGTATACCCCCCACCTGCCACATTGACACAGACTATTTTGCATGCTGTCTTCACAAAACAAGAGAATCTAATTTATGGCGATTTCTTAGAATTATTATGCCATTATCATTTATAGGCATTTTGACATTTGAACTCTTGAATTCTTTCCCATGACAAGCCTTGACCCAATGACCTTGTTTATGGACGTACGCAGCCCCTAATCAAACTCAGCATAGATATTGTCCATATTATTTATTAACATTCTTACCTAGTTTAATTAAGTTTTGAGCAAAATGTGACCAGAGTGGTAACATGCTAAAATGTGACGCCTCACACTGACACCACAAGATGACAAATGCCTGACATAGGGTGATCACAATATCTCACCTTTACCACTTCATGCTTAGGTGAGCTAATAAAAATGTGTAAATGCTCTTAAGTCTGAAATGTAAGTTCATATGTAAGTGTACCAGTTGGAAAATATTCTATGAATTCCTAGCAAACTTCAACTTAATCACAATCCGTACTTAATTTCCAGAAAAAAAGCATTTTTCTCAAGCATAATGAACACTGTTACTAAAAAGTACCTTATGAAGATTCCTAAAAGATCGTATCTCACGGTTTATCAGATCTTTTGTGTCCTCCTCCATATTTAAATCATCAAGACCCTGTAAGAAAAATGCAATAATTGACTAAACACAGTTACAATGACGTGAATAATTAATTTTATTTCGCAAAATTATTTAAATATATTTCCATTTATATTACCCATAATTATCACACTTTATGAAACAATTGACATTAATATCAATGCTTTTTTCATGATAGAGGGTCTTTAATTTAGGGGAAATAATACATGGTGTCTCTAGTATTAGGATACTTCAAACTCAATTTTTGTATCAAAATTCAACGCAAGTCAAAAACAAGCTGTTTAATGCTAATATTGGACCTTTCATCTCTATGTGTGACCTTGACCTTCGAGGCTTAGATCAAGGTGCAGCACACAGCAGGTAATATTATGGTTGTCATTTTTGCCAAGTTATTGTGAAATCTATTTATTAATGGTGGTTATAGCAGACACAAATTTGTATGGTCAAATTTGACCTTTGACCTCTTAGTGTGGCCTTGACCTTTGAGGTTGGGAGACCAATGTTACACAGGAGAAGTAGTCTTATTGTGGTTGACATTTTGCAAAGTTATTTTAAAAATAATATATTGCAAATTAATGACTGAGACAGAAAGCTTTTTACAGATGGACAGTGGGACCGTTATATGCCACCTTCTTTGAAAATAGGCATTAAAATATTGACAAAACTGAGAATGGGGAAAATTGCTTCTACTGCAAACCTGGGAAAATTGCATCATTTTTTAGAAAGTCTATCAGGGGAAAAACATTGTTTTTAAAAACTCAAGATTTTGGGTAGCTTTTTGTGATATTTCTTTTCAATGTTTAATTTTATTTATATTTGATATAACCAAAAATAGTCATTACAAATGGGGTAACCTTAGAAACCAAAGGGGGGGGGCTCACGCCAAAAAATGAAGTAGAACTATCCCCATAACGGAATACATTTAAGGTATTTACGTTTAAACAAGAGCACCGCATAACGGGTGCCATGCTCGGCTGCGAAAGCTTGTCAGAATTTTTTTAGAGGTCACAGTGACCTTGACCTTTGACCTAGTGACCCAACAAGAGATGTGTTTGTCAGAAACACAATGCCCCCTACTGCGCCACTTTGAAATAAAATTTCTATTTATCATTTGGCAGGTATAGACATCATCTCCCTTTAAAGCTTTATTACTTCCCTTTGATTTTGTCCAATCCAACCGGGGGGGGGGGGGGGGGGGGGGGGGGGGGAGAGGTCTGTAGACAGTTAAAAATGACCAAGTCAGACAACCAAGGCCTGTGGTTTATCAAAGAGATCATAGCCAGAGTTCATCATGTATGTATGGACATAAGTCCACTGGTATTTAATGAAAACTAGAATTCACAAATTAGAACAGGTAAGAAATGATAATTATATCGAGAGATGTGTTCGTCAGAAACACAATGCCCCCTATTGCGCCGCTTTGAAATAAAATTGCTATTTATCATTTGGCAGGTTTAAAAATCATCTCCCCTTAAAGCTTATTACTTCCCTTGAATTTTGTCTAATCCAACTGGGGGAGGGGGGGGGAGGGGGGGGGGGGGGCAAGTCAGACATCACTGACAACCAAGGCCTGTGGTTTATCAAAGAGATCATTTTTTCTTTTTTTTTCATAAGAGTTCATAGCCAGAGTTGATCATGTATCTATGGACATATGTCCACAGGTATGTAATGAACATCAAAGAAATTATATCATTAAAAAAAAACTTTGATAAATCAATCATTTGAGTTATAAATAATCAAAATAATAAATCTGTACAGAAACTGTGAAAAGAACTTCAATTCTTGGTAAGGGAATATATATTATGAGATTAATCATTATATAAATTACTTCCCTTGAAAATAATTGTCTCTAACAAATCTCTATTTTTAGTAGCAAATAATTAAAAGCCACTACTGTGATTGACCACTCAAATGTGCAGCTCCATGAGATACACAAGCATGCCAAATATATAGTGGCTATGTTCAATATTAAATAATTATCTCCCTTTTTAAAGCTTATTACTTCCCTTAAACTTGTATTTTTTACCGTAGACCGTAAAGGATAACCTTGACCTTGACCTTTAACCACAATGTGTTTGTCAGAAACACAATGCCGCCTGTGTGTGTGTTTCAGAGTTTATTTACAGGTCCTACTGGCCTCTTCACGAGGTTACTGTAGCCCGACCTGCCCCTGTGACCTCTCAGGGGAAAAAGATTAATTTTAGAGCCAAAGTAGGTCAGATTTACCCCGGCTTCCCGGGCATTCGCCAAATACTTTAATTGTTATGAGAGTTCTGTGCACGTTGGCCAATGAGACCTTAATGTGCTATCTACCTAGAGGTGGTGATGATATGCGGATCCCGCCGAGTGTCCCGCACATTACTAATGTACAAGACACTCAACGCGACCCACATCCCAACACCACCCGGTACGTAAGACCCGGAACACTCACACGTATCGCTCTCACACCCCCACTCATTACGGGTGGCGCGTATGAGAGTGCCACGCCCGTGTGTTACGGGTTCCTTGGTGGTGATCTGTGTATGGTTGTGTATAGTGTGTGGTATGTGATTGTTGTGCATTTGTCTGGAGCGGAAGAGTAGGTGTCTGTCAGTTATTTACGGTCGTCGGTCAGTACTGCGCCGCTTTGAATTATTTAACAAAAATATATACGTGGGCAGGTCAGATAACAATGTCCATTTAAAGCTTATTACTTCCCTTGACTTTGTTTTATCGACCCTAGACCTTGAAGGATGATGTTCACCTTGAAATTTTACCACTCAAAATGTGCAGCTCTATGAGATACACATGCATGCCATTGCCAAATATCAAGGTGCTATCTTCAATATTTAAAAAGTTATGGCCAATGTTAAGGTTTTAGCACGACGGCTACGGCGGACGACAAGCTGGCTATGATAATAGCTCAGGTTTTCTCTGAAAACAGCCTCACTAAAAATTCTATTTCACTTACAGTATCTCTGAGCTGAGAGGCATCTTTCTGTTTTATTGGTGGCATTGGAACCTTTGGAATGTCACTTACTGGTTCCGCTAAAATACAATTACTCACAATTTACATCGTCCTTGTTAATCAGAACCAACATTTAACATTGGACAAAAATAATTAAAAATGTTCAATTTGTTAACATATCGCAGCTTAACTGAATTTGCTTCTTATATACTGTAAAACCATTAAATTTCGTGTGGTACGAATTTTCGTGGATTTCGTTGGTCCGCCGAACCACGAATTCAAGTACCAACGATTATTTATACATTTTAAATCCAAAATCGATCTTTTCCGAATGCCATTTCCGACATTTTCTTTTGTTGTCAATTATCCGAGATATTGTTTTTTGTAATAGTTACTTCACTTCAGTAGGTAACATGACACTATATCTTGATTATTTAAAATATTTCAGAATTGAAAATATTGTTGTAATTTTTTACCCATTTGACGTAAATTATATATGTTTGAACTAAGATGTTTATGATTATTAGTATGATAAGAACTACAATGTTAATGATTACTTAGTATGAATAACAAGTCGTGTGTTTATATAAAATATCAAATTAACAGTTTGCAGATGTATCACATATGTCAATTAGTGCCAATTAAAGTTAAAGGAGACATAATGATTTTCACACGTGTATTGTTGGGATCTTATTACTCATTTGTTACTACTAGGGGACCGATTGCGCTGAGAGAATTGCAAATATTGTCAAACAGCATTGATGGCAATTAGCGAGCTACACTTTCATGCTTCAGTGCACATTAACCTCAAGTCTTGCTGTCAACACAGATTAGCATATTATGTTTCGTTATTATTCTGGTTGTTTTAATAAAAGTTTAATTACTATGACGGTCAGTTTTTTCCCGAAAATTTGAAATCAACGGAATTACGTATCAACGAAACAGATGTTTTTTATTTGAAATACACGAAATTACGTGTCAACGAAGTTGTTGTTTTTTATTAAACCACGAAATTTCATACCGACAAATTTCTATACGTTTACAGTAATCTGAATTCTTTCTAAATAAACATATAAAGACATATGAAGCTATTATATACATAATGAATAAAAAACAGCAAAACAATGTAAATAAATAATAGAATGCATCAAACAAATATTTTATTAAAAGTTGTATGGACATTTTAACCTGAACATTAGCCCCAATGCTACGTTTTACCCAATCCATGCTAAGACAGAGTGATTTTCCATATGAGCAATGGGCCTTCTGGAAATGAAAATAAATCTTAAAATCTTGACTCTCACCTGATGACTGTTTTGAATTAGCAGGCTCCTTTGCCAGCTCAAAGGCGTATTCCCTCATAATAGCATCAAGGCCAGCTTTAGCTACCCTGTCTTCTCGCAATGTAAACTCATCCAAGTCTTCAGCACCATTCTCACTGTTTTCATCTTTTTTCTCTTCTGATTCACCATTAGTTTCTTTCTCTTCTTTAACTCCATTTGTTGAGTCTGACGCCTTCTTTTTCTTACTTCTCCATTCGTCAAGCATTGTTTTTGTTTTAGCGTCAACTTTGACAACCAGTCGTTTGTCCGCTATTTCCCACTCATTTAGTAGCCTCATACAACGTAGAGTAGCTTCAGGATCCTCAAATTCACAGAATCCAAAGGCTGCAAGAGTTTAAAATGTTCCAGACAATTATATTTAAAATAACTTAAAATGTTTCACAGAAACTGATGCTCTGATAACACATGTTTGGACGCTATATATTCTACAGTGATTTTTTTTATTTCATTAACAATCATATACACATCAAGGTCCGAAAAACTGGGAAAGTTTGAGCGATTTTCACCCAGAATTAAAAGAGGCTTTAAAAAATAATTTGGGACTATATATTCTATAGTGGAAGCAGACAAAGGGCCATAATTCTGCAAAAGTTATTGCATCAGATAGTCCTTTCTTTAAGATCATCTAAACATTAAAGTTATTGAACTGAACACTTTTGAGCAAATTCCACCCAATGGTTACAGAGTTAACAAGATGTGTTTGTGAAACACACTGTCCCCCTATATGACGTTTGACCTTGTAGGATGACCTTGACCCTTCACCACTCAAAATGTGCAGCTCCACGAGATACACATGCATTTCAAATATCAAGTTGCTATCTTCAATACTGCAAAAGGATTCATAAAATTAGCGATTTGGGCCACATATATTTGACCTCTGACCTTGAAGGATGACCTTGACCTTTCACCACTCAAAATGTGCAGCTCCATGAGATACACATGCATGCCAAATATCAAGTTGCTATCTTCAATATTGCAAAAGTACTCATAAAAAGAGCGATTTTGGCCACATATATTTGACATCTGACCTTGAAGGATGACCTTGACCTTTCACCACTCAAATTGTGCAGCTCCATGAGATACACATGCATGCCAAATATCAAGTTGCTATCTTGAATATTGAAATACTGCAAAAGTGTACATTAAATGAGCGATTTTGACCCATATATTTGACCTTTGACCTTGAAGGATGACCTTGACCTTTCACCACTCAAAATGTGCAGCTCCATGTGATACATATGCATGCCAAATATCAAGTTCCTATCTTCAATATTGCAAAAGTTATTGCAAATGTTAAAGTTGGCGCAAACCAACCAACCAACCAACCAACAGACCAACAGACAGGGCAAAAACAATATGTCCCCCACAACTATAGTGGGGGACATAAAAATAAAGAAATTTGGGACTATATAAAAAAAGTTATAGAGGTGAAAAAAAGACAAAGGGCAACAAATTAGTAACAAGAGATGTGTTCGTCAGAAACACAATGCCCCCTATTGCGCCGCTTTGATAATTTTTTTTGACCTTTGACCTTGAAGGATGGCCTTGACCTTGAACTTCCACCACTCAATATATGCATCTTTATGAGAACGCGGCTTTGAATTTATTTTTTGACCTTTGACTTTGAAGGATGACCTTGACCTTGAACTTCCACCACTCAAAATGTGCAGCTTCATGATAACGCCGCTTTGAATTATTTTTTTTGACCTTTGACCTTGAAGGATGACCTTGACCTTGAACTTCCATCACTCAAAATGTGCAGCTTCATGAGACCACCGCTTTGATTTTTATTTACCTTTGACCTTGAAGGATGACCTTGACCTTGAAGGATGACCTTGAACTTGAACTTCCACCATTCAAAATGTGCAGCTTCATGAGAACGCCGCTTTGAAAAAAACTTTTTTTGTTTTGGACCTTTTGACCTTAAAAGATGACCTTGACCTTAAACTTCCACCACTCAAAATGTGCAGCTTCATGAGATACACATGCATTCAAATATCAAGTTGCTATCTTCAATATTAAAAAAGTTATGGCCAATGTTAAAGTTTTCGGACAGACACACCATATATTTGACATTTGACCTTGAAAGATGACCTTGACTAGGGCTGTCACGATTCACCGGT
The DNA here is from genome assembly GCF_020536995.1 of Dreissena polymorpha. Taxonomy (NCBI): domain Eukaryota; kingdom Metazoa; phylum Mollusca; class Bivalvia; order Myida; family Dreissenidae; genus Dreissena; species Dreissena polymorpha. Next base: position 23,638,275 of record NC_068357.1, read on the forward strand.
ATATCGGTATATTGCGGTGCATGTCGTTGCCGCACCGTTTTTTTTAATATTATTATATTAGCACAGATATAAATACATTACATAATTATTTTGATATAGATATCGTTTTGAAAAATGTAGAAGCGATTCAAAAGGGCTTAATAAATAATCCGTTAATATCCAGGTCAAGCAAGCGCTTCCACTTGTAGATGTTTAACTTTCACGTTTAAAATACGGCGATGTATGGGTCCGTACCTTTTTTGGAATTAGGGACAGATTTCCTTTGCAAATAAGTTCATAATTATCCAAAAGATGTTTATTCTATTTCTTATTTTCTTTCTTTAGTATATCTATCGTTCAAAGCATGGCACTTCCAAATCATGTTATCTTAAGATTCTGAATAAGTCGAGGAAGAGTCAGAACGCTACGGATTTTCAATACTGGGCCCGCTTACTCGGCATTTTGAACATGCCCTTGAAGCGTTCGATTTACACAGATCGTAGTCACAGCTATTGTAAACAACATGGCAGACATTTTAGAAAAAGACGCGAACAATAACAATGACTACTTCTATCAAGTTTATTACAGTTTCTTTTACAGTTTCTAGTCATACTATGATACCAGTGTTTTCTGATTATTGAGTTTAATAAAGTTTGTAAAACTTGTTATTCTGCTGTTTTCTTCACAGATACATATTCTGTATAATATCGCGGTACGTACCGCGATACAGTGTTGCCGTACCACGATATACCGCGGTACGCTCACGGCGTATCGTGACAGCCCTAACCTTGACCTTCACCTTTCACCACTCAAAATGTTTAGCTCCATGAGATACACATGCATGCCAAATATCAAGTTGCTATCTTCAATATTGAAAAAGTTAAAGTTTTTGGACGGACAGACGCCATAAATTTGACATTTGACCTTAAAGGATGACCTTGACCTTTCACCACTCAAAATGTTCAGCTCCATGAGATACACATGCATGCCAAACATCAAGTTGCTATCTTCAATAGTGAAAAAGTTATGGCCAATGTTAAAGTTTTTTTCGGACGGACGGACAGACTGACTGACATACTGACGGACAGTTCAACTGCTAAATGCCACCCTACTGGGGGCATAAAAACGTTGCAGCAATGGCCATAATTCTGCCAAAACGCTTCCAAACCAGGGCTTTTAAACATTTGTATATCGTCAGGGTTTTGTTTGCTATATAAAAAATGGCCGTAAAACGGATCCGATCGCAAACCGAAATTATTTAAAAAAATCCCACACACACAATTTTTTAATAGAAACAAGTGTCTAATGATTAGTATATCTCAATTTTTATTTCTTTCACATCTTACAAATTATATAACAATAAGTTATAAGATTTTTTCCCCAAAATGGCAAGGGAAGGACCGGTTGTGTTAATATTTGATGATAAATTTTTTTACCCAATTAGGTCCTTTTTGTCAATAAAAAATTCCAAAATTTGCCCTTTTCATTGTTATTAAAAATCCCAATTAGACCAGACTCCTTTAACCCAAATGGCTAAACAAAACTTGATTAAAAGACAGTTTGACAGATTTTTACCTTAGTAGATGTGACTATAAATTGTCAAATATATACGCAATATAACATAGTTTACAGATAAATACCTAATTGCCATTGAATTCAAATGCAAAATAAAATCTACTAACCTTGCAATTTCCCAGATGCTCCCTGTACACGTTTCCAACTCAGAGCATTTCCACATCTCTGAAAAATGTCATTAGTAACAACCAGATCAGTTTTATTGTGAAAAAAATATTGTTTATTTGCACCAGTACAACAACATAAAATAGTTTACGTCAATATAGAAGACTAAATTTAGATGTCAAAACAAGCTGTATACTCATACACACCTACTTTTTATAACATTTCTACACAAACAATCCCTCGCTTCTTGGAATAAACTAGTGAAGTGTTTGTTTATCATTCAAAAGGAGGCTAATTGGCATTTATTGCAAGAAATTGTCAAGAACAAAGACACAATATTTTGTCATATTGTCAAATGCCCAAAAGAACACCTTGAAATTTTCACATTTGAAAGAGTTTCTACACATCCTCATTGGAAAGAAAGAATTTTTAAAATTTGTTATTAACCAAAATCCTTTTTTGGGGCTAAAATATCATCTGAAAAATATCTTGAAGGATCTGTAGTTATATCAGTTATGCTTTTTTTCCCCACATTTTCTAAGTCATTATCCAGTAAAAATACAGATTTTAGGGGGATAACATAATTGAAATCCTTGAACAATTGTTATCATAATAAAAACCAAGGCTTAATAATAATTTAACTTCATTTCACAGGATAAGTCTACTTAGTATACAGTTACACAATCTCACTTGATCACAGACCTGTAGCATGGTGCGAACCATTGAATCAGGAGCCCTGTCACTGATATTTCCAACAAATACTGTAGTCACTGGAGGCTTTTCTTCTTTCTTGTCCTAGAAATACATATAAGCCGCGCTCTGTGAAAACGGGGTTTAATGCATGTCCGTAAAGTGTTGTCCTAGATGAATGCACAGGCTATAAATCAGGGAGGCCACTTTCCGCTTTAATTTTTATTGTTTAAAGCAATCCTCTTCTCAGCAAAAATCCAGTTTAGGCATAAAGTGTTGTCCCTGATTAGCCTGTGGGGACTGCACAGGCTAATCTGGGACGACACTTCACACACGCATTAAACCCCCTTATTACAGCCCGGCTCAGTTTTATTTTATATTTAATAATTGTGTTATAGTAATAATACTTTTAAAGTGATGGCAGCATTGCGATAACTAAAACACAGATTTATATAGTTTTATAAATAGTTGCTTAATATTCCACCATAGCATCGGGAACCCCTTTTATGATACACAAATTGCATGTTAAAACAAATTATTAGTTGTTGTTTTTTCTCTCAATTATTATAATTTATATTGTTATTCAAATAGTATATTTCATTTATATATTTCAGCTATTAAACTTGAGTGAGGCATGGCAATAAAACCTCTTCACCATGCATACTTACTTCTTTATCAATTTTTTGTGGAACAAGCTGCTTCTTTGGTCTTGCTGCAACTTCATTTGTTGAGGCCGTGGGTACAACAGTCCTCATAACCTACAAATGGGAGTCAATATAGCTCAGTCTGAGCTTAAAATGTTTGAAGACTATAGTCATTCGCACTATGACCCATAAAAAGCGTGTAACCCAAATAACTATTTCATCCCAAAAAATACAAAGGTCATCATTAAAAAGTTGATCAATTAGGACCTTTTAATATACAGAGCTCCAGATAAGGTTTTGTTAACTTCTTAACGTTACTACCAGAGTTTCAAAAATTATTCTTAACTCTGAAATTTTATTCTTAACGTTACTACTAAGTTTTGGAACTTTTCTAAATGACCTAAAAATAAATAATGATGTTTATTTTCATGCAAAAAATCAAAATAAACATACTAGCAACTTAATTTAAACAAGTTGAAGTGTCTATTCAGTATCATTCAATTTTATTTTTCAAATACCTTCATATGCCCAAACTTTGCTTAGATTGCATGCCTTCGATGAATTTTTACATATTTCACAATTTAAACGGGTCTCCCCTTCAATCTTTTCAACGATTTGCCACAGGAATTGTCCCTTCCACTCGTTCAATGTTTTTTTGTTTAAGTTTGGACCAGTGTTCTCCGGAAGCCCCGGCGGCCGGCGATTTCGCCGGCTACTGACAGTCTAGGCGCCGGCTACTTTCCCAAAAAATATCAATTGGAAACGGCGCAAAAAACGCCCGTTTTAATTCCAGTTGTGACGCGATTTTTCAATTTCGTCTTTCTATTAACTAACCGGATGTTTCTATTCTAATGCGCGTTAATTTTGCGCCGAACAGGTAGAAGCACGGATAAAACCGATCGATACAGTACACTCCACGCGTTTTCCCCAATTTCTCTCGCTTCTCCGCGGGCAGTGACCTGGAGGGAGATTAAGAAAATCCCGCCATACGCGGCGTTTGCATGATTTTGGACGCGGCGGTTAACGATCGGCAAAATTGATAAGCCGACGCGGCGGCCCTCGGCGTTGGCAACGCGGGGGAAACTCCGCGTTTAACGAGATAACGATCAATTTAACGTTGTTTGACTTCCTGATTTTCAAATAAAATTACATTAATTACAAGTACATACATGTAGTATAATATATACAATTAAAAAACAACAACCAAGATAGATCGATCCCGACTTGGTTGTAGAAGTAGTTGTTGTTGTATATAAAACTCGTTGATTTACGACAAACAAAGCGTCGTCTTTTAACTGATACTTACCAATTAATATAATAACAGTTGGCAACATTGTTTTTATTTTGATAATTTAATCCAAAGTTGTCATGTTAGCAGGTGTTTTTTCTATACTGAACATGTAGACAAATGACTGAGGACCCTATTAAAAGTCTCGCAAAAATTCGCAATATGTGTGAATTGACAGTTTGACGTCATGAAAGAAAAACCGCTTCCTGTCTGAAGGCATGAAAAACACACTGTTCTCGCCGACAAAATTGGCTTCCTTTGTTTGGCAATCAACACGCTAAACCAATGGGGTGTTTATAACTCAATAGCAACTGTCGAAATATGTAACTGCACGTGCTTAGCTCCGCCTTTCGAATCTTTTACAGGAAACAAAGGGTGGAGTTTAACAGTTAATTGAACACGTGTTTTACGAAAAGTTGAGTCCTGAATGGCCGTAATTACTTGGTCTAAGCTTTGACACAACAAATAAATCTATCTCGGATTTTCCGACAAAGGCCATTTTCCCAACTTTTTGTACAGTTACTAATAATGGCGTCCGCGTGTTTACGAAATTCGAAACACATTCATCTTAAATAACGGTGTCTTGTTGGATAATTACTGTATTTTATTTTTTTATTTTATTTTTTGGTATGCCCAGTAGCACACTGCTAACGCGGTGTTGCGCGGCGGTCACTGATAAGAACGGAAATCGTCTGCATTTACCGACTTGGCTAAAGTAATACACGCCGCGGGAATTAGCGAACGCGGCGTAACGCCGAGCGTTTTATCGAGTTCACCTCGCTTTCCAACGCCGCGTGAACACTCGCTAGCAGAAACAAGAAATATCTTTAAAAAAGATATACGGCGTTGATTGTGGTTGCAGTTAATGAAAGGTAAAGACTTCAATGAATGAGATCAAAGATAGCGAATGTCTTTTTCTGTGCAGTTCTTAGCTGCAGCAAACGCAGTACTGGATGATACGCGGAGTTTTCGCGGCTTATTTTACATTGTTACATATTGCTGGTCATAAACATATAGATACAAAACAGAAAACCAAAAGAAGAATGGAAGTGAAATTAAAACATATGAGTCAATCGGCCACACGCGAAGTATCCGTACATATTTTAAATATTTATACGCGCGTTCTTCGAACAAACCTGTTTTAGTGGTTTGTCTGGCGTTGCTAGTTGATTCGATTATTAACAGTATCGAGAATCATTGCGCTCATGCTTTAATTCATCAGTCAATATGATGGCATAATTCTTGTTAAATTAATTAAAAATAATATTTATCATGGTATTGTTGTAAAACACATTAAGAATCTATTATTGACATACCATATGATATCGCTGGATATCTTCATTTAACATATGTCTGTTCTAAAGAAAATTCCAGTTCACCTAGTTCACGCTATAGCGTCTTTATTATGTAACGATTATTTTCCTGAACTCCGATCAGCACATAGGGTAGAGACGCAGCGATGACCTGTATGTAAACTCTGACATTCACACACAGTGGCCGCAAATTGACCCGATATACCTCGTGAGTTGAAATGCAATGCATTAAAGTGAGTCTTCGCTTCCACTGATCTCTATACTTTAACATGTTAACATGTTGACTGGAATATGGAAGTTAGTACTAAATATGAGAACATAGCCTTTAAGTGCAAAAGTTCTCGCGCTGAAAATCTTCTGAAAATTAAAGGTGGACGCACAAACTGTATTGATGTCGAGATTGAGTGTAAAACTGTTCTATCTATTAAGCCTTTTTATTATATATAAAATTGTTTCATGCTGAACACGCAGTAAAACAGTGTTTACAAAGACGCGGACATGTTTCCAATGTTCTGGTCGTATTCTCAAATCAGCCAATGCAGTCAATGAAGTGTATTCATCTGTACTTGGCCGCGGGAAGTTTTATTTGAATTCTATTGGACGCTAACAAAGGTCATGCTAAGGTGAAAAGCTGGCGTATACAGCTAACGCCGAAAAAACCCGCGGAGGGAGCGCGTTTTTTTTGGGAAAACGCGTGGAGTGTTCTGTAGTTCGTATCTTTCCGTAAAAGATTATTACCCGCTTTTTAAACGCTCGTTTTTCACGGAGATTTCCAAACACAGATGGTATTTTTAGCTTACTAAGGAAAGTTTACGGCTATTTTTAGCTTCGAAGATCATTGTCATGTAAATGCGCCGTATTGGAAGCGTTCCTTCGAGTTTGACCGAATGATTCTGAAGCTGAAGACAAGATGCCTCCACCAAAAAAGAAACTAAAAATATTCCCAGTAGACTCCAGTCAACGAACTCTAGCCGATTTCTGTAGGCCAATTCAAGGTACAAAGAACAATCCGTTTTATATAGACCAATTTTATACCATCGATAGGTTTCTTCCCTCTTTTAGATGTACAGGTCTCCTCTGGATTTGGATCGGGGTTCTTTGGACCTTGCATTGGGTGGTGCCATTGGTGGGGAAGTCTCGGAAATTATAATTCTATGTTTGTTTTGAACATATTGTTCAAAAGAATTTTCAGATATCAACACATTCTAATAATCAACTATGACTAGTTGCAACAATCCCTGGAAGAGGAGGACCTGAAAAAGCTACAGAACGACCTTAACCAGTTTGTCCAAGTGCAGCCTGAGCCAGCCCCACAGTTTGGAGAAGCAGAATACCAAGATGCCCTCCACGCCCTTGGCATGGATGACCAAGGATCTGGGCTAGATTCTGACTATGGATCTTCAGATTCAGATTCAGATTATTAAAAAACAGTTGTTGCAATTTCATGTTTCTTTTTTCAAAGTTTGTGAGAGAGTTATTCAATAAATTTCAAATAAATATTTTATTTTCTATGAAAAATGCTAGGTTACTTCAATCTAAGAAAAACTCCCTAGAATGCACCAGATTGCACCATTTCACTCATGTACTTTTTAACAAATCCTGGGGGAGACCCCCCATACCCCCCTGGCAGGAGGGGATACCCCTCCCACACCTACCCCACTCGCCACTTCGCGGCTCGTGCACGCGACATACCGCGTGCTTAGTCACTGGCTACTTTAAAGATATTTCTGGCTACTTTAGATTTTATGGAGAACACTGTTGGACCCGTCGTGTCGCGTTTTATTTTAGCTTTTCCGACTGTTTCGGCAACTGAACATACAACATCGTATAAGATCTTTTCTATAATGTCTTTCTTAACATTCAACTTTGGCTCACTTTGCATACAATATGTTAAAAGCGTGTTTTTGCACGCTTTGCAGTTTTTTAGGACACTCTCTGGGCGCCGCCATTGTTTTTTGACAGAGTCTGTACACGCTGCTTTTATTGGAAAAAATGTGATTTGTTAAACAAGATTAGCAAGAAGTTGTACCATTTACGTAATATAAAACCGGTAACTAGTACAGTACAGTACATTAAAGACCGTTTCGGGCATCATCATCACACCTTTTTACTGTAAACAAGTGTTACCTATGACTCATAATTAATACGAGAAATTAATTGCAAGTGGTAAACAATTAATAACTTATAGCGAGTAAGTTGTGCAAATAACTACCGGTTACAATTACTGTGAAACCATTTATTTTCGACAGCACAAAATTTCGTCATTTTTATAAAAATGACGATTTCGTCAGCACTTAAATTCGCCGATTTCTGATTTTGATTTGTGTGTAATACATATTCGCGATCAATCGCAGTTGCGAAAAATCGTGGTACGAATGCGGGAACACACTTGAGAATCACTGCAGGAGGTGGGGCCTGTTTGTCACATGCCAATTAACTAATCTTTTGTTATCAAGTGACAGTAATGGACCCTCTTAATGTATGCCATTCACACGTTCATTGTTATGATTAGCGGACAAGTGGGATCGAATAACCGTTAACGAGTGTTTGTACAACGAAGCCAATTGCCAATTAGTCTTATTATAATTGCCAAATTGATAACAATCGTTATTGTTTGTGTTATACGAAAGAGGTTCCCGATTGTTAAGTGTTTTTTTTTCAAATAAAATGCTTTTTTTTATTAAGATATCAACATTAAAATTATAAACTCTATGTATGTGTTTGTTCTTAAAAAGTAAACTACCGGTATATAAATCAATAATGTCAATAATTTAAAAATAAATAAATTGATACATATAAAATAGTAATAAGTGTGGTTAAACGCAAACAATCAAACAACAAACAACAATTAAAATATTCTTTATTAATTTGTGATAAATACACATGTTGATCACACATCGTCATCTTTTCATATGGTTTATTGTCTCTCATCGGCATTCGCTGCGTGATGTCTAATATGCAACACCCCTGAAAAACACAATGCACCTAATGGGTAATAAAGTTATAAACAATTAGCGCTAATTCATTACCATTCTACATAAACGAAGTCAACGCATTCGATACAGCTGTACTGCACACGCGTTTTAAAGAAGTGTAACGTGTCAGTTAAGTACCTTGTGTAATCTACATCCCTTTGTGTCAAAACCGGATTAATCTTGATTACGAAACAGCAGTGAATGTGTGCATGGATTATGTTGATATTTAATGCCTCATGTATACGGTAAAGTTTTAAAAGATTGTTCAACTTAGTGTTTGTTTTTGTTCAAACATAGAGCATGATTGTTCGTTAGGATCTTAAATTCGCCGATCGGTCGACTGACGAAATTTATGGAAATTAATGCCTGACGATTAATAATGGTTTCACAGTATGCGATAACAATTTATTTCCAGTACATGTATATTTCATCATGTCCATTTATAGATCTGATTAACCTCGTTTTTCTGACATTTATTCGACACATAATGCGCTTTAACAAATTTTCGTTGAATTATTTAGGCACACTTGTAAATGTTTCGTCTGATAATCGATACTTAAAAGACTGATGATGGCAACTGGCCGTAATCCTCGTGGACAACGTGAATTTCATGCATAATTCCGTCAAAACATTTATTCAACTCGTAAAGTGTTTAAACAAATTATCGTTGAATTCATAACGCAACTGTTAATATTTGTTGAAATCTCAAATGGGAATAATTAAATTTGTAATACGAAACCCATTTCCGTTAGTCGATGTTAACGCGTTTTTAATCCGAAACACACTTCCGAATGTAAATGTTACCGCAACGTTATAATATTCTTGCTTCAAAAAAGCAGTGCAAATTTATTTTGTGTCGATTCTTTTTCTCGATAAAAAAGAGCGCTAAAATTATGCAGCATGTACAACGTCGCGTCATTTGCATAGAAAGCGTGCATGTATTGAGCGTTTTAACAAGTACACAACACGTCAGGGGTTGGACGCATATTCAGAGGCAATATTTCATTAAATCTATAAATAGCCACTTAAAATTTTTCTGATACTATAGAAAAATGGCAAGGTTTGTGTTAAAAGAAATAATTGAGAGCTTTCATCGTAAATATTTACCAGAAAGTGATTTATAAAAACGGAATAAACAGTATTATCGGGTCATTAATAGAAACTTGAAAAGTAGTAAGTATACAGTAATAGTCCAGTTGAAATGGATGTATTGGGGAATCGTTCGAGTCGGGATTTTACTTTCTGTGAGGGAAAGTTTTAAAACAATCAAACAATATAAAAAATTATATATATATATATATATATATATATATATATATATAAATGACTGGGGGATTTTCTTGAAGAGTCAAAGAGCACCAAATGACGTCTTTTGACGCTGTTTTTCTTTGAGTTATAAACACCACAGAATGTGAATTGACACGTTAAATTAAAAAAATAACAAGAGGGCCTGAAAGGCCCAAGGTATCCCCCGCAACATATGCTTTGCTTGAGGATGGGTGCAAATTGGACGGATGAACATAATGATAGATGGACGGACGGAGGACAATAACACAAATGAAATCCGCCAAAGCACTTCCAAGATATGGCTCAGGACACAAAAGTGCCAGACGGACAGCCGGACGGACGGACAACGCCAAAACAATATCCCTCCGCCTCTGGCGCGGGAATATATTCATGCCAAGTTTCAAAGAAATCAGCCAAAGCGCTTCCAAGATATGGCTCCGGACACAAAAATGCCTATAGTAAAAAGCATTTTTTCAAGATACAAAGGGCCATAAGTCTGTTTTTAACAGATAATGTACAATGCCATTTGGCGTGCATCATCCTCTTATGCATATATATACTCATACCAAGTTTAAATGAAATCCGCCAAAGCACTTCCAAGATATGGCTCCGGACACAGAAGTGCCTATAGTAAAAAAGCATTTTTTCAAGATACAAAGGGCCATAAGTCTGTTTTTAACATATGGTGTACAATGCCATTTGGGGTGCATTATCCTCTTATGCATATATATACTCATGCCAAGTTTCAATGAAATCCGCCAAAGAACTTCCAAGATATGGCTCCGGACACTAAAAAGCATTTTTTCAAGATACAAAGGGCCATTAGTCTGTTTTTAACAGATGGTGTACAATGCCATTTGGGGTGCATCATCCTCTTATGCATATATATACTCATACCAAGTTTAAATGAAATCCACCAAAGAACTTCCAAGATATGGCTCCGGACACAAAAGTGCCGGACGGACAGACAGCCGGACGGACGGACGGACAACGCCAAAACAATATCCCTCCGCCTCTGGCGGGGGGATAATAAACGTCAGGAGGGGACACCCCTCCCTAACCACCCCTATCAGCCCCGGGGAGCCTGACTAAAATCCTGTGGAAAGCACTGAAGCTGACTTTGGTCTCCAAGAACTGTTGACTATTGATTGTTTTATAAGAGGCAAGAAGACGCTCATTGCATTAAAGTGCTTTAGAAGCTGATCAGAGGTGTTGCAGTTTCAAGAAAATGGGAATTTAGGCACAGCAACAATATTTTAATAGCCTTATGGACTATTAATTTTTAAGTTCAAAAGTTATAATTTAATTGGTTGCATAACGACATTGAGTAAGATGAACTAACTGTTGTCTGTGGCATCATCTGCATTGGCATGGGCATCATACCTGCAAAATAAGGAGATTGAAAATCACTGACATGCACACAAACACACTATATCAAAAGTCATGTTTAACAGGATTTTATAGAACAGGACTTTTACAGCACTGCAGAGTTACCAATGGTGAAAACTAGTCTTAGAAATTATCATTTTTCCGGGACAAATAATATTTATTTGAAAACCAATAACTAAGGGTCAGAACATGATTCTTAGCTTATCAATACCAAAAAAAGAAACACCAAAACTGGGTCAAAAACCTAAAATAACATTGAAGTATCATAAATAAGTTAAACTAACCAACAGGCGCATAATATCCTGCATGCATCATGCCAGGTACTAGAGGTGGTCCTCGTGGAGGAAATGACATCTTGTTCACTATTCTGCTTCTTCACAACTTCCAGGAATCTGACATTGTGAAAATAACAACATCAAATGATGGTAATTGTATCGATAATACTTTTTCATTATTATACAATACTGAAATTTATCAAGACTGACACCTTTAAGTGTTACTGCAGTTGATCGTAGCCTATCCAATAATTGTATTTAATATACTTTGTGTGAAAATCAGACATCATGATTTTTGTATGTCGTATGCTGTTGTAGTAGCGATTGCCATATATATTACGCTTCTATCATGAAAGAGGCCAAAAATGTTTAATTGTGTGTTTCTTAGACTTGAAAATTAAGCTGGTGCATGTTTCTTTGTTTGTTTTAAGGCAAACTACCTTTTGGGAAGAAGCATAGGCTTTATTGACCCACTGCCTTGATAAATGCTTAGTTACAAAGCTATTTCGATAGAGAATATGTTGGTCCTTGTTGTCTCCAAATTTTGCAGAGTACCTGAAAAAATGTTGGACCCATTTAATACTGTACCCTCTGCCAGAGTGGTTAGGTAACAGGAGTTATTTTTCTGTTCACATTGCATAGAAGAGTAGTGGATTTTTAAATGCAATTTACACTATATCCCTTACTCTCATAGTATCTGTCCTCCTCATAATATCATGCCTTTAGCGGAAAACAATTCAAGAAGTGCTGGTATGTCTTTTCAATTTTTAGAAGTTGTAATTTATTTGATGGTTAACTTATCCATGAGTATTAGGACGATCATCCTCATGATTTCCAGTGTTCATTGGAAAGAAGGTCATGTTCATTCCAGGCTGATGCTATGATTTTTAATTACGTAACACACATATATGTTAGTTTTTTTACTGATTAATAGGAGCTTTATCAAATGTTTTATATGCTGCTTATTTTTTAATAAAAAGTTAAAATATTTTAAGAACAACATGAGCCAGTTTTGTTTTTTCCATTAAGTTCCTTGTTTTAGAACAAGCACATGCGCATAGTAACAAATCTTAGCAACCAATTAGAAGGGCCGATACTATTGTTCATGTAACAGAATACTACAGGCCAGGGAGCTAAGTCTAGCCAGTATTTTGTCAAAACATTGCCGATTTAAATGCAGTTTTCTTTGTTATGTCAAAGAATACACATTTAACTATACATTGACATATAGCACATGCGCGATTTCGTATTTGTTCACTTCCAAATTTGTATGTATTCAGGGGTTATTCTTCCTATTTTGGGAAAAGGAGTCTGACCAAATAGGGATTTTTGTTTCAACAAAATTGCCCATTTTGTGAATTTTTGCTTCGATCAAACAGCTCATTTTGGGAAAACATTGTGAATTTATCATGCTTAAATAAATCAGTGGTTTAACAAATAAACTTGTTTTTATTTGTTATTTTGTCATTTTTTATATAAACACATGCAATATTGGCCATGTTCAACAGTTATTCAAGTACTGCAATTTTGTCTTTCAGTTCCAGTTACACTCTGAGATAAGAACTGTACAGTAAAAATCTTAAAGCAGATATTTTTACCAAAACAAACACTGGTTAGTCACACAATTACAGCATAATTTGTCTCTGCTTTCTGTTTTTGAAAGCATCACACAGCTCCTCAAATGTTTTGTCATTCAGGTCTAGACCGTCAATGCAGGTACAAAGTGTAAGCATCAGATGAGTGAGTTTAATTTGTGTGGTAATGGGGAGCACAGCAGGTTAACAATTAATCTAATTATCATAAGTCATAAGACACTTCTTTCTCATAATCTAATAATCATTAGTCATAAGACACTTCTTTCTAAAATTCTAGAAAAAAAAAAAAATTGTTATTTTTTTTTGAAATTGGGAAAAAAAATTATAATTTCGGTTTGGCTCAGGTCCGTTTGCTTTGTGAATGCCTCTGTTTTCCGGAGGCGCAGACAGTGCTGAAAAAAACCTGGTATTCATTAACTTCATAAGAGGGCCGATACTTTGGATAGACATGCTACATTATTGTATTATTGTTATTTTATGTTGCACCTTTTTAGTTCACATTTGCACCAGTTACCAATTTAAACTGTTCACAAAACGAAAAAGTTTGCCTAATTGCAGTTTTTTTTTCTCAACTATATGGGAATGGTGGCGGGGCCGTCCAAAGGGGAAAAACATGTCGTTTTTTAGGAAAAGGGGAAAATTAAAAATTTACTTTTTTATATGTAATGATATTTATTATATGAATACACATGAATGCATGAATGTAATATTCACAGCTGAATGTCTTTGTCCTTTTTCTTAAATATATATCAATGATTTTTTCAACATTAGTTTTAGACAGTTCAGCCTTCATGCACAGTCTTATTTTTCCTAGCCATTTTGAGTCTAGGGGGAGATTTGGATTTTTTAAATCAATAAAATGGAAAATTTGAGCATTTTTTATCAATAAAATGGACCAAATTGGAATGTTTTTATCATAGAATATTGACACAGTATAGATACATCAGGCCTTTCCCTGGCCATTTGGGGGAAAAAATGCAATTCATGTTAAATTAGCTGATTTGGGAAAAACTAACTTAATATAACTCTTTATAATAATTCAAAATCATATTAATTATAGTTATATACATAAACTTATACAGGGCTCATCATTAACCGAAAAAACCAACTTGCCCTACCGGGCCACTACTTCCAAAATCTACTTACACTGAACGTAAAGTAACTTGCCCAAACATGAAATATCACATCAACTGCAAAGTTGTAAACCTCATATTGTTTAATAAACCAAAATGATACACCACAAAACCTTTTTTATTTTTGAACGTATAACAAAATGATTACAGCAATTAAAGTCTAAATTAAATGCTCTTTGTTCTTTTTTGCACTTTTCCGGGCGGACAACTAGATTATAAAATAACTTGCCCAGACCCAACTTTTACTTGCCAGGGTCAATAGGACAACCATTAATGTTGAGCCCTGTATATTTATCATAAGACAGTTATTTCAAAAAAAAAAAAAAAAAAAAAAAAAAAATATATATATTTTTACTTTTGGAGGGGATTTTTTCTACAAAATGGGGGAAAAATATGTATGTACTCTTTTTTTAGAGGAATGGGGCCGAATATCGGCCCAAAAATTGCCAAAACACTGAATTGTTCTACCTTACCAGAAATTGTTGTATGATGTCATACAGCAAATCAAGGGTAGCAAAACAAAATTACTGATGCTTTACACTTTTGTTAACAATAATGACTAAAGACATTTTAAAACATTGAGAAGCATTCATATTGGAAAAAAATTGGTGACGGATGTATATATTATAAAAGCTATGTATATATTATAAAAGCTAAGTGTTTGTTATAGCTGTTCTTTTTTATTATTTTAATATTGACTATAATTGTTAAGGTCGCAAATTTTAGGTAATCGAGGATACAAAAAGAATTGGACAGGTTTGGGGACATAACCAAAACAAGAGGGCTTTTAGGCTCTACATCACTAGTGTAAGACTAGTGCTGTATTCTGGAGAGGTTGCATGTCAGCCCTAGAGTTCTTCGCGATTCATTTGTAATGTTAATAATATTCTGATCAAAATTGAGAACATCAAAAGTATTTTTAACCTTTATTACATGCTGTTGTGCCGGTGCCCGGTCTACAAAATGCGCACATACCTCGTGATTGGGATCCAGCGACAAATCGGTATAGTGCATGCTGGGTAGCACGAGTTTGTACGGTCTCTTGTGCACGGGACGTTGAGGTGAGTAGATGTGTTTATGTGCCTATGTCCCAATGTGAGTATTGTGTGAGGAATTGTGAGCCTGTATATTTTATATGGTATTGTATTGTATATGTGTGTCTGTAACTGTGAGCCTGTAACTGTGAACCTGTGCGTGTAACCCTGAGTACGATAGTAGTTCCAGAGGGTTAAGCCTGTGCATGTTAGCCGGTGTCTAGCTGTGAGCCTGTGTGTATTGTATTGTATTTTATGTGTGTTCGGCACGTATTTACCTGGAAGGCCATTCCCAGAAGATATAAGTGAGTCTGTGACTGTGTATGTGAGTCTGTGAGTTGCCTGTGATTGTGTCAATGACACGCATTTCCCTGGAGGTGTATTCCCAGAAGTATATGTGTATGTAAGCCGGTGACTGTGTGTTTAAGTACGTATTTGCCTGGAGGTGTATTCCCAGAAGTACATGTATAAGTTCCATTCTGTGATGTGCAACCGACGAGACGAGCCGTAGCCGACGAGTGTCCACCCGCCGAGTCGACGAGTATAGCCGACGAGTATAGCCGACGAGTTCCCTCGAAGACGACGAGGACGATTGGTGCCATCCTGACGAGCATTCCAGTTGATGCCCATGTAAGTAGTTTAGTATCTTGTCGTTGCTAGTAATTGCTGTAGTGGTTGTGAAAGAACCCTTAAAGAGCTAACCGTGAAAACACTACAATGGCGCCCAACGTGGGGCACAGTGAAACTTGTGTTTAACGGTTAGGCTAGTTGCAAAATCAATCGGCATCGCATAATTTATTTTCAATCGACGGATCGAATTCAATTTGAAGTGTATAGAAACTGTTCGTTTCATAAAACGTGATTTCTGTTGTTAACTTGTTGAACTCAGTGTTCGTCTATTTTAAGAAGTGTGTAACAAACAGACGGCATCGTAGTTTTTTTTTCCATTGTTGGCATTCGCCGGCCATGTTATCAGTTGGTGAAATATTTCTTAAAAAACGTGATTTTCCAATGCTGTTTGTTACAGTTTAATTGCTTGTGTAATCAACGGATGGCCACGTGTTTTTTTTTATTTGGCAATTTTCCCGTGATTAGTTGGCGCGTATTCTGTGCGCAGCAGTTCATGAAAAACGTGTTTGGTTGACTGCTGTATATAGCAGTGTAAATTGCTGATGTATCGGTAACTAAAGTCCGAGGAAATAGAAGTTTACACGCACGAGTTTTGTCATTGGCAATTCTTTTTATAGCAGTGCTTTGGCGAATGTAAACTGGGTCCCGGGAAATTAGTGCTTAACGTCAAGTTAAGCGACGTGTTTCTTACTTTCAGTTTTTATTGATTATTGATAGCAACAACAGTGATAGCGATTTTGTTAATTGGTTATTGTTGGGCAATTAAATGTTAATTGTCTACCAGTAGACACAAAAGTTTTTATTTCAGAATTTCTTGGCCCATTTATTTTAGGTTTTTTATTAATTTAACTTTTTCATATTTACTTGTAAAGTTCTAAATTGACAATGGATATGGGAAGTGGATATACCCCACCATTTTTACTGGTAGCCCCAAGAAAAATTCGAGTGAACTACGACACTCCCACTAGATTATGCAATATTCTGGGTGTGGGCAGACAACTGGCACAGGCCATTGTTTTGATACGGGAAAATACGGGAAATTTTTTACCACATACTTTAGAGGCAATTATAGGGCGGCCGCTGACCTTTGGTGACATGACCGAGTTGGATTTTAGTACTAACCCCGCATTATTTAGAGAAGCCCTGGGGTATGGGGATGGGGCGGAACATGTTGGGGAGGGTGGAATGGGGCGGTCAATCGCAAATAGGCCCATGGACCCACACGAAAGGTGGATAGATATGTCTGTGCTCGAGAAGGAGTCGGTAAGTCAGGATCACGAGAGGGCCCAACTAGAAGCCCAAATTTCCGCTCTTGAGGCGGACGTAGCTCAATGGGACGATTTTCTTCCCCAGATTGTAAAGCCTTTGCTCCCAAAGCGTCTGTTGTTACAGCCGGACCATATGATGACAAGCATACCGAAACCGTTTAATGTCGCATCAAGCGTCCCCGCCCCGCCCCCTTTGTTAGGTTTGCCCCAGAGTAGGGACAATGGGCCTACGGGATCCCATCGTGCCTCAAAGGGCCCTCTTGCCCCGAATGGTCTACCTGTCCCAATTCCATCTACCATCACTATTCCCATACCCAGCAATGCACCGGTTTTCAATAATTTGCCCGGACCAAGCAACCCTCCTGGCCCAAGTATTCCCCCGACACAGAAAGATCGGGATGTTCTGACAAAATTGCCTAAGAGCCTGCTATATGATGGGCAGAGCAATTGGTTTGTTTTTCAGAGCAAGTTTGAGCGCTACGCAAGGGTGCAAGATTGGTCTGACGCAGAATGCGCCGATTGCCTTGGTTGGTGTTTGACAGGAAAGGCGGTCGATTTCTATGCATTGCTTACCGAAGGGAGAGGGACGGTACCTTACGCAGAGCTAATGCAGCGACTGCAGGAGCGTTTTGGCGCCAGGGAGCTTACCGCCACCGCGCAGGGCCGTTTCCACGTTGCCTATCAGGAAGTAGGCGAGTCCCTAGACAATTGGTCAGATCGGGCGCTGAAGCTGGCAACA
This sequence comes from Dreissena polymorpha, assembly GCF_020536995.1. NCBI lineage: Eukaryota > Metazoa > Mollusca > Bivalvia > Myida > Dreissenidae > Dreissena > Dreissena polymorpha. The sequence continues at coordinate 23,656,194 of NC_068357.1, forward strand.
GCGGCGTTTCGTGATCTGCCCTATGCATACGCCGCTGAACAGGCAGTGACGAAGTTTTGTCACGGTTTGATTGACGAGGAGGCCGGAAAGCATGTTAGTCTGCAGTTACCAACATCTATGGGAGATGCGATGAACATGCTGAAGATATATTGCCATGTTCAGTCGGCTTGCGCCGCGGCTCCGAGGTATACCCAGGAGACTGAGCAAGAAGAGTCAATGTGGGTTCACGAGGTGAAGAAAGCACCCACTGCGGATGAGGTCAGTGTGTCGGCGGTCGACAAATTGACCCAGGTGGTCGAGAAGTTGCTTGATGCTGTGGAGAGATTGTCAAACTCTTTTGGAAGTTCGGCCGTTGATCCCTTTGTCCGACAACCGGGTAAGCCGTTTCGAAATAAAAAAGGCTATGCCGAATACCCTGTGGAGTGCTCCTACCCAGGGAAGGTCCGGAACCGGTGGTACAACGACCAACGCCAGGTTATGTATCCTGCGGGTGCGGGTGGCGGAGGTGCACGTGGGCATCGGAACCAAAATTCAAAAGTCCGCCCTGAGGGATCGTATCGCGGCAGATATGGTTCCAACTGGGGACATTTTCATGCCATGTCCTTGCCCAACCATAAGGAGAAGGAGCCCGTTGTGGTAGCTGCGACGACTAAGCAGTTGGGCCAACCGGAAGTGGATCATGTAAACCAGCTAGGTCCGGTTTCCCAGTTCTGCATGAAGGTGCAGCATGCCAAGGACGTGCACGATGCAGTTCCCTTGGTGCTGCCAACAGTGCCAGATGTCGTCAGTGATCCAAGGATGGTCATTGGCGAGAGCACTGAAGGATACCATGGAGATCCTGTGTGCGATGATGAATTTCGCGTGCAGCGCGTTGCGGTTCAGTCTGCGGAGGCGGCTAAAAGCATGGCGACCGACAGGGCCGACCAGGTGGGGGCCAAAATAGCCCAACGAAAAGCTGCTGAAACTACTCCGGCCACCGGAAGGTCAGTACCTGTCAGACGGGCGACAGAAGTTGCCGCGTGTGACCGCCGTAAGGGCGGCGCATGCGGATGCCGAGTTACCCCAGATGACAGCTGGGAAGGTGGTGTTCGAAGACTTGTTAGGCGTGGTTCCAAAGGGTGGCGACCCTCTAGTTCTCGCCGCTGGGAGCGGTCCCAGCGGTGGAAATTAGGTTGGCGACCACCAGAGCGTCTAACTTCCAAAATCTGTACCGCCTAAAATTGTAAATGGCGAGGTTAATTGTTAGTAAAACTAGGAAAACAATGCAAAATACAAAAGACCCCCAATTTAAAAAAAAAAATTACAGTAAAGTTGCAGTGACATTCTATTCGCGGTGTTGATAATGTATTACGGTGTACGCGGAGTATAAAAGTAATAGTTCTCTTAAACATTTCGATAATAATAAGCATGTGAAATTAATGGTATACTCTAGTAGTAACACTAAAAGCAGCAGCAGTAGTAGTGGTAGTGGTAGTAGTAGTAGTAGTAGTAGTAGTAGTAGTAGTAGTAGTAGTAGTAGTGGTAGTGGTAGTAGTAGTGGTAGTAGTAGTAGTAGTAGTAGCAGAAGTAGTAGTAGTAGTAGTAGTAGTAGTAGTAGTAGTAGTAGTAGTAAAAGCTGTTGTTATGAATATTACATGAAGTACGCGGTGTATAAAAGTAATAGTTCTCTTAAACATTTTGATTAGTTTGATTATATTGTTTTGAATATATATTTCCTATTGTCTCAGTTTAAGCCCAGTCTTTTATTGCAATATTGTTGGAACTATAAAATTGAAATTAATCTGAGCAGTGCTCTGCGAAATGGGGGTTTAATGAATAGGCATAAAGTGTCGTCCCAAATTATCTTGTGCCGTCCGCGCTTAACTTCCTGTAATTTTTGTATTACCGCGCTAAGAAGTGCTTTGCACAGTCACGGATGTGTTTGATTATTTCCCGTGAAGTCTGTTGTTTTTTTTTCCTTATGGTCGGGTGTGACATTGTCGGACATTGTCGGACGACCGCTGTCACACCGCACCATCGGATGTGGTAACTACGCAGATGGTGAATAGGAACCCGGTTTCCCCTGCAATATCCCAGTCTTGGCACCTCCGTCACCTTTTATCCTTCCATGTTAAGATTTGTGAGTCGATCTAACTTCAATCACTTCGTCATTGCTGTATCATGTCATTTATTTCCGTAATTTTCTATAAATTCTTTTCTACCAACCATATGCCGAGCAATGTCGTAGAATTTTGTCGCACGAGTTTGTTTTTTATATGTGACAGTGCTTGACGACCACTGTCACACTCAATACTGTTGGCCGGAAGTGGTATTTCCCGGAGTTGTTCTTTTAAACAATATTTGCAGGTCTTTTTAAATTTGTGTGTGACCGTGCTTGACGGCAACTGTCTCTAGCGTCACTTTGATTTTTTGAATGACCGGAGATGTTTCCCGGTGCATGCACACTTTTATTTTTTATTTATTTTTGTAAAGTACATTATTTTTCAGTGTGATCACCACATTCTAATACATAAGTGACTGTACTTGTTGGACGAAAGCCAACAAGAATGTTTTTTCTTGATTAAGCAATTGTCGGACGATAGCCGACAATAATGTTTTTTTTATTTACTAATGTGATGGAAATTTTCTTATGCAAGAAACATATTGGTCACTAACCGCTAGAATGCAGCGGTCTGTATGTACCCCGCTTGGCAAAGGCACTCCCGTGCCTGCGGGAGGGGGATCATGGTCCCATTTGAGTCTCTATCTCTTCTGCCTTGGGTGCGACCGTAGGGCGGCGGTCCAAGAGGACAAAAGTGGGAGGAATGTAGTGGGTACAATAGTTTTATTTTAATTGTCTTTTCCTCCATATAATGTCAATGATTATGTATAAAATTAAAAGCAATTATATGTATTATTTGGACAAAAATAAGATTTTTTATTCTTATATTTTTAACCTTTTTGTCACTGAGATATTATTTAAACGCATTTGTAGTGCCTTAGAAGGTTACGTTTCTTGTGATTTTTATTTTAATATAACCAAGCGGATTTTTATTGTATATTATGCAGTCACATGCAGAGGGCGTAGGCCTTCTCATTTGGGCTGCGAGGAGATGTATTTGTATGCAGTTATTTTATTTCTTAAAATTTGTGAAAATAGGTTGGAAGGTGGGTACACTTGTCCAATTATTGTGCAGACAAGAAAAGGAGCAAGAGTTACCGGGCCTTATTATGAACTTTTATTTTTAACACTTTATTAACAAAGATTAAGGCTCATATGCGTTCATATTTGTGCGAAGGTGCTAAACACAAATGGTCATTTAATGGAGATGCATTAACTTTAGTTGTGGTTTATGGCAGGCGTTGTGCCAAAAGAGAGGTCGGACGAAAGCTATGCCTGACTTAGGGGAGTTGGGTCAAGGTGCTTACGCAAGGGGCACTATTACTTCATCGGTGGCGCCGGTACGATTCCTTCGCTGTGTGGCGTCGTCCCAAAAGGACAAAAGTGGGAGGAGTGTTGTGCCGGTGCCCGGTCTACAAAATGCGCACATACCTCGTGATTGGGAACCAGCGACAAATCGGTATAGTGCATGCTGGGTAGCACGAGTTTGTACGGTCTCTTATGCACGGGTGACTGATGCGAGTAGACGTATTTTCCCAAGCTGAGTATTGCTTGGAGTAATTGTGAGCCTGAGTGAGTAATTGTGAGCCTGAGTATAGGTTATATTGTATCATATTGTATTATATGTGTGTTCAACACGTATTTCCCTGGAAGGCCATTCCCAGAAGATATAAGTGAGTCTGTGACTGTGTATGTGAGTCTGTGAGTTGCCTGTGATTGTGTCAATGACACGCATTTCCCTGGAGGTGTATTCCCAGAAGTATATGTGTATGTAAGCCGGTGACTGTGTGTTTAAGTACGTATTTGCCTGGAGGTGTATTCCCAGAAGTATATGTATAGTGCTATTTGTGACGTGGACGAGCCGTAGCCGACGAGTGTCCACCCGCCGAGTCGACGAGTCAGCGATTTTCCTTGTCCAATTGGGAAAAGTACCCGTACCGGTCCGATTGGGAAAAATTGACTCGTGAAAACCTCAAAATTGGGAAAAATCGAGTCGTGAAATCCTGAAATTGGGAAAATCCCGTCGTGAAGTTTGGGTCTTATTGAATACATCATACAGTTCATACTTAATTGAACATACCCATTTAAATAATCATTTGCAGGCATGCCTTAATGACCATTAAGTTATAAAGTTTATATAAATAACAAAATATTATAAAGAACACACCAAATCAATTACTAGTTGTTTTAATCTCTTTTAAAGCAATGTCTCTCTCTTTCATTTTTGTGAAAATTTCAACAATCTTTGATGTTTGATCATCACTCAGTTGCTTGCATCCCTCCCTGCACAGCATCATTATTGCTGTCAATGTGTCCTGTGATAGATGGTTCCGATTGTTTTTTTGGCATAATATTTGCTATTATGACTCATTTCAAACTACGATAAGGTTACAAACCGACGTAAAACAGTACGCTGGCTGCCTGGCAAAAGAACCGGAAACAGTAACAACTCTATTGATTGAATGCGCTGAATAATAAAATCCGAAATTAATCGAGCGCGTGGTTACACACAACTATACGATTTTCTTTGTTCGCTCGCCGAAAGTTGGTTTTTTTACGAAACTTTCTATCGTTTTGAGAAAAAATTCGGACGCTGATTGGGATTTTTCCAGATGCCGATTGGGAATTTGGGAATTTTCGATCGATTGGGAAAGTACCGTTTTGGGAATTTGGGAATTTTCGTTCGATTGGGAAAGTACCGTTTACCGGTACTTTATAAAGAAGGAGGAAAATCGCTGCGAGTATAGCCGACGAGTATAGCCGACGAGTTCCCTCGAAGACGACGAGGACGATTGGTGCCATCCTGACGAGCATTCCAGTTGATGCCCATGTAAGTAGTTTAGTATCTTGTCGTTGCTAGTAATTGCTGTAGTGGTTGTGAAAGAACCCTTAAAGAGCTAACCGTGAAAACACTACAATGCAAAGACATACAATTTTAAATTAAAAGTCTCACATGTTGAGTCAACACTTTCATTCTCATTCAGTTAACACTTTGATGCTTCTCTTGATATGCTGAATATACAGGAAAAGAGACAACAGCGAAATTTGACACCTGCCGAAATCTGGTACGAACGCATATGGTACGAAACAACAAGTATAAAATGGTTCAGTATGTTAAACGTATCGACTATTTCTAATCAACTCAACACATTAACACAAATATAATGTATTTTGCCAAGTTCTCTCTTACCTTACATGCTTCAAATAACAAATAATAATAGGCGTGAACTAAAAGAAATTCACATGAGATTCTTCCGTCTGGCGTGTTATTGAAAACGAGGCTACCCAATAACGAGAATGTATTGTAATCGAACTGGCCATAACTTAAAACGGTCACAAAAAGTCAAACAGGCCACACATTGATAGTCAAGCCGGTTTCACATTTCATCGCTAACATGTATGGTTTTATGATGTTTTAAAGTTATTACATGTTTGATAGAAGATCTTACTGTACTGGGATATCTTATTGCCCATTTATTTAATATGATGTAAGAACAATGAATAAAATTTGCATGCTTCAAGGGCTTTAGTGCATATTATCAAGTTTTAAAGGCTTCATTTCCAACCCTTAGTTACTGATGAGCAGCAAACAGCATAAAACCTGGAAGACTGCGAGTCACTCGCAGGCTGTTCTGGTTTTATTCTGGATGCTAAAGCCATTTTCACTTTTCTTCTTATAGGGGAAAGGGTTATTATGCAAATTGTGTAATTATATTGGTAATGTAACGACTCGCCCCACTTTTTATAACGACTCGCCCCACATGTATAACGACTTGCCCCACATATATAACGACTAGCCCTATCAAAATAAAATGTTATATTATAAATGGTAATATAAATAAAATAAATGAAATCAATTCATATTATGAATTTAAGGTTCGGCATTGTTTGATAACCATCGTTCAGCGGTTTTTTGCCTTATACCTGACCTTATATACGTCTATTGCAGGCATATTCTGAAAAGTAATAATTTTTATTTTATGATGTTTTTTTTACATCTTTGTTCAGTGACAATATTATCATAAAGCAAGACTATTGGATATCGGCACATTTGTCTCATGTCATACGTTCCTTTATATTTATATATAAGAAGCAAAGGCTAAGATCATATCGACAAAGATTCCCAGGTTAAATTACTCAAGAATTTAGGGATTATCGTTATAAAGGAGACCAATGAATTAACAACATAATTGACAGGTACATTACCGCGGGCGGGTGATGACAGTCAGCAATACACGTGTCATAATCGCGAAAGAGTGAATACCTTGCTTCGTGGTAAAGATATTTTCATATATACGGGTATTGAAAGGTAAGGAAAATGAAAAAAGGTCTTTGCCGAAATTTATTTTTTGCAGAAATTTTACGGACACAATTCATCTGTAAAATAATTTTTTATTTATAATTTTAAAATTACCATTATAATCTTAAATCTACCTATTTATTACCTGTTGATCTGAATATACAACACACGTTTTAAAAATATTTTATATTTTGTGTATATATTCTGAAATTTAATATATCTGATGTATGTATAGTATAGTATGCTTTTGTTTTTTTTCTCTATATTTTATGTACTTTTGTATATGTGTATTGAAACATTTTTAACAAGGGCTGTTTGTAAAACATGCATGCCCCCCCATATGGGCTGTCAGTTGTAGTGTCAGCCATTGTGTGAATACGTTTTTTGTCACTGTGACCATAACCTTTGACCTGAAAATCAATATGGTGTCATCTGCCAGTCATGATCAATGTACATATAAAGTTTCATGATCCTAGGCGTAAGCATTCTTGAGTTATCATCTGGAAACCATTTTACTATTTCAAGTCACTGTGTCCTTGACCTTTGACCTAGTGACCTGAAAATCAATAGGGATCATCTGCCAGTCATGATCAATGTACCTATGAAGTTTCATAATCCTAGGCGTAAGCGTTCTTCAGTTATCATCCGGAAACCATTTTACTATTTTGGGTCACCGTGACCTTGACCTTTGACCTAGTGACCTGAAAATCAATATGGGTCATCTGCGAGTCATGATCAATGTACCTATGAAGTTTCACGATCCTAGGCATGAGCGTTCTTGAGTTATCATCCGGAAATTATTTTACTATTTCAGGTCACTGTGACCTTGACCTTTGACCTAGTGACCTGAAAATCAATAGGGGTCATCTGCGAGCCATTATCAATCAACCTAAGAAGTTTCATGATCCTAGGCATAAGCGTTCTTGAGTTATCATCCGAAAACCATTATACTATTTCAGGTCACTGTGACCTTGACCTTTGACCTAGTGACCTGAAAATCAATAGGGGTCATCTGCGAGTCATGATCAATCTACCTATCAAGTTTCATGATCCTAGGCCTAAGCGTCCTTGAGTTATTATCCGGAAACCATTTTACTATATTGTATCACTGTGACCTTGACCTTTGACCTAGTGACCTGAAAATCAATAGGGGTTATCTGCGAGTCATGATCAATCTACCTATGAAGTTTCATGATCCTAGGCTTTAGCATTCTTGAGTTATCATCCGGAAAGTATTTTACTATTTTGGGTCACCGTGACCTTGACCTTTGACCTAGTGACCTCAAAATCAATAGGGGTCATCTGCGAGTCATGATCAATGTACCTATGAAGTTTCATGATCCTAGGCCCAAGCTTTCTCGAGTTATCATCCGGAAACCACCTGGTGGACGGACCGACCGACAGACCGACCGACAGACCGACCGACAGACCGACATGTGCAAAGCAATATACCCCCTCTTCTTCGAAGGGGGGCATAAATATATGTGTGTTGATCTATTCACTTTTGATATTGTTAATGTATAATATAAAAAAGGTAAAGTTAATCTTGTAATGAAGTGAATTTTGTTTCCATTTTTTTGTTTCTTGTAATGAATATAATGTCAATTTATTGAAAATGATTGAGTATATTTATGTAATCATTCTCCATATTGTTAATGTATTATATGAATCATGTAAATTGAATCTTAAAATGACATGCATTTTGTTAATGTAGTTAATTAAAAACAAATCTTGAAATCGCAGAATACTTGTAAACTGTATAAAAAAACCTTGAAATAAAACAATGTTGTTTTTACATTGAACAGATGCTACAATCAAAGTTGCGAAAGTTTCCCGTTATGATTAACACCCATACGGTATTATTAACACCTATCCACCTTTATATTATCAGTGGGACGAAACGTCCAATGCCCTCCTACACAACACAAATATACCAGTGGCACAAACTGGTAGTGGCACGGAAAGTCCATCACCCGACCTGGCTAAGAGGTATGAGAAGAATCACTCAGACAGAAAAGGACAGGAGACATTCTAAAAACATTGGCCGGCAAGTCTTCTTTGATAATTTCGTTGGAAAACAAACCACTGCGGAGTACAGATGCAATGGGATGAAGTGCACATAACGACGGCTCAATGCTTTCCACTCCAATTATGGACGAGTCCATCTAAGTGATCGACACAAAGAAGAAAATAACAAACACTCTTTATTACTGGGCAATGTCGGTTTGGACCTCAGAGGCATGAATACTCTCTATGATGGTTTATACTTACTGGGTAATTTCAAAATTGTTGCTTCTGTTGTTTTAGATAATAAGATGTTACAATAACTTTATTCTCAGAAGAAATAAGAGTACTTTCAAACATATCCCCACTGATCATTCAAATGGCCAATATCTTTATGGTATGTTTTTCACACATTATGATGATGAGTCCATCTGTATACCTATCCAATGCAAACCTATGGATAATCTAGGTTGCATATTGCAAGAAAACTTTTGCTATTCAGTTTGTTCGATATAAGAAGACATGGCGATGATGCAGAAAATGGTATTGATGCAGCTGCTATTTCCAGGTAGGTGTTTTTTACTGAAAGGTATTTACGGTAACTTTTGGCTTGATTTTGTTTTGTTTGCAGGGGAAATGGAGTTTTTCAGATGAAACCCCATCTGTTTGGTGACCATCAACCAAACTCACATAAGCATTCCAGTCCTTAGTTGCAGGCACGTGGAATGTTGCTGAAGAATTATAGATTGCGTTATTGGATATATGTTACTTTGATAGTAGTAATAGAAGTAGTAGTAATAGTAGCAGTAGTTGTGGTAGCAAAAGTATCAGAAGTAGTAGTAATTTTTGAATCCAATTTTCTAATAAAGTTATAAACAAGACTATTGCCAAGCAATACAGTCCCCTACCGGCTCCACCATTGTCAGAAATTCCACCATTGTCAGATTTTTTTTGTTGCCATAGCAACCAGAATTTTTTACGTAGGAACAAAATTAAATGACGTGCATAATGTCCATATTGCCATCTATCCATGTTTCAAGTTTCATGAAAAAAATAAAGAACTTTTAATGTTATCGCAGGATCCGGAAACCCACCATTTTCAGCAGTAATTCAAGCCTATTTGTTGCCATAGCAACCAGAATTTTTGACGTAGGAACAAAATGAAATGACTTGCATTATGTCCATATTGCCATCTATCCATGTTTCAAGTTTCATGAAAAAATATTTAGAAAAGTTATCGCAGGATCCAGAAAAGTGTGACTGACTGACTGACAGACAGAGCGCAAACCATAAGTCCCCTCCGGAACAAAAAGAAAGTTATTTTACTTGAAATCAAAGGAGGGTGAGGGAATTATTTCTGTAAAAACAAACTTACAGGATTTGACAGTTTGACTATGCATAGCCAATTAAGCTGCTCCAAATATTTTAACATATTAAATATTTTTTCAGAAAAGTAGTATGATAATCTCTGCAAAATTAAAAAAAAAATTGCTATTTTTTTCTACTGAGAAGAACTTCTCTAAGGGAAGATGCAAAATTCTGGTGCCAGGCTGGACAGGACATACATGGGTTTATTGTTTACAACATTTCATTCATGGTGAAACTAGCATCTATGTAAGATGTAACATCGATTATAACTCATGCATTTACATACTAGAAAAATTAACTACATTCTTTGACATATTTTTTTCTTTTTTTAAATTCAGGCAAGTTTATGACCCAATGACCTACTTTATGATCCCATGTGGCAAGTTTTGAACTCTGATGAGATGTCATTAGGGCAAATATTTTGAGCAAGTTAGATGCTGCATGACTGAAAAAAAGAGGATCAGGCATGTTACACTGAAAAGGTGAAACCAATATGGCACTAATAAGCTTCCTAATGTGGATGGCAAAAGTTTAAGAGCTTAAAATATTAATTGAAAGCATTACAATCAATCACACATTTTATTTCTACGAAATGATGGTTTTCTTTATCATATTTGTTATTCAGTTATTTTGTTAACAGGCAATACTTTACTGTGCATACTTGGGCATTTGCATTTTAATTGAGTCATATGTAAATATTGCAGCAGACATGATAGACCTAATAGAGTTTGAAAACATTAACCTAGATAATATACATTATGACACATATAAAGACTGATATATGTTTTAATCACATTTTAATTAACAAAACTAGCATATCTTGTGTGCACATTTCTACTACTGGTAGTTTGTGCTAATGCCCATAGTCCATTTGCAGTGTTTCACATGCCATGGATTTTGTGTTGACACACAGTCACATAGACAAGTATAAATGTACTTTAATAGTTAATTCAATTAAATACACTAGAAGTATTATCTTACAAGACAATATAAAATGCATACAGTATTTTCAAAGTTATTATTATTTATTACTATGTTAAATATAATTTTATCCAGAAAACAGATTTTGATTAGGTATAAATACTTTACTTATATATTGATTAGGTTACTAAAAATATTCTAGTAATGCGTTCTGTAATAGGAATACAAGGAATATATGGAGGACGAAGCCCCTTTAACAAAATTATCAAATACACATTTAGAATTAATTCTGTCTCCTTTGGAAAAGGAAAAACATATTCTTGCTTTTTTAACAATTAAATGCAAAAAATAACAATAATAATATCTACGACATTTGAATAATAATTAATTTATCAAAGCTACCCTGTCGAATACATTCAACAATTTATAAAGGCAAGATACACATGTCCCAAAGTACACATAACAGTAACAAAGCACATAATAATTACCATATTTTGAAGCATATAATTATCAATATGCAAATAAGAGTAACGTGCAAGCTTTACAATGTACAAAAAAATCACAATCGTATAAACAACTTCAAAGCTGCTTTAAAAAAATTCATGTATAAAATAAAATAAGCACACATTTATTATAAAAGAGCAACCACTACAGGTTAAATTCATGACTCAATATTATTTTCCTAACATTATCACAGAAAATCATTTAAAAAAGGAATATTTTTTCCCCTTTAATTACAAAACCCACTGTATTATAACACCACATTTCTATAACTAGTACTAAAGCAGATTTTTTCTGCCTGCAGACCGTTGGGGTAATTGATTTTCAGTTCTATCACATGTTTGTCTTCATCCAATCAAATACATGTTCATAGACTAAGAACATTATTGCACCTCCTGAAAGTAAATAAAAAAAGGCATTTTCATTTACATAACCTCATTATTTTGTTTACAAATTATACTGTTAAAAAAATCAACAACTGTTAAAACAACCTCAAAATTAAAAATTTCATAAAATGTTATTTTTGCAATAAACCATCTGGATTGATACATATCCTTGTTGCATTGTTATTAAAAAAACAATTATCATAAATGTTGCAACATGCTTTAAGATATCTAAGAATACCTATGTTAAATACCCATTATTTACAGAAACCATTATCTGACACTGAGAAATTTATCAGACCCCAAGAAATGTATCACACATTGAAATAATGTGCAAAAAATCAAAAATAGTATCTTCAATCCTGTCATTTACAAAACAAATGCAGGAAAACCAGTGCAATAAATAATTATTTGAACAAAATCCTTGCATGTAGGGGAAAGACATCCAGCACAATTCCATTCAGCTACTGTAACAAATGCATCATTCATAGGTGCAAATAGTTTTATCACTTATGTTTGTGAACAATGAAATTTACTTTTAAACTAGAACAGAAACATTCAGTAAACAGATTTTATACGTATACAGATGCTCATAACATATATTATCCCAAATATGTTAGTGCATTAACAAAAAACAAAACAAGAAGGCCATGATGGCCATAAAGCACTCACAGGACTACAAGTCTCAACAATTGTTAAAGATTTAACCTGGTAACCTAGATTTGAACTTTATGCGTGATAGTTTTTAAATTCGCCTACAAATGGCCAAGAGAAACATTCAGACTCAGTTCCATTGTAGTTACGGCACAAATGAGGCATTTCAAAAGTTTATAAGGTGCTTTTTTCTTAGTTTTGACATGGTAACACTTTTTATAACCCAATTTAAACTTAGATATTTTCAAGCTAAACATTAGCAAATTGTTTCATTAACATGAATGATAAATGTTGTTTTGAGAGTGGATATAAGTTTTCAAAAATATTTGACATGATGACCTAGTTTTGACTGCTTTTGACCCAGACTTGAATTATGTCTTAACAATTTTCAATGTCAATAACCTGACAAATATTAATCAAGAATGAAACATTTTTGTGGCTTATAGAGTACCGGTAGGAGTATTGACAAATTATTTTTTCTCAAAAATTTCAGCAGCTGACCCATTTATTAACACTATTTGACCAAGTTTCTAACTAGATGTTTTTAAGATCAACATCCTGATCAAGTTTCATCAAGATTGAGCCCAAACTATTCACTCCAAAGTGTTAGCAAGCTAAAAGTTGATGATGCAGAACACATACTTCACAACATACAGTGACTGATTGACAAAGCTCAGCTTGAGCACTTCTTGCTCAGTTAAGCTAGAAAAAATTCAGATATATACAAATATCAAAGTCATTTTGAGCATCATGAACTGATGTAAGTTAAATGCAATAAATACCTGGACCAAGTCGCAAAATCTTTGGCAAAAGTCCTTTGTAGAGAGCAAGGTACCTAGAACAATAAAAGTTCTTTATTCATAATACTGTTTAAGCGTTGTACAAGAAAAACAAGGCACAAAATTGTCACAAAACCAGGTTTTCAATTTGAAAAAAAGTCTGATAGAAGGAGACAAGTCAAACTGAACTGATTGTTTATAATTAACCCCCTTTGTTTCAAAATAAATCTATTTTTAGTCATGGTTACATTGACCTTGGAGACATAATTCTTGTATGTGACACACCGTCCATTTATGGTGAACAAATGTGCCAAATGACTTTAAAATCTTACCATGAATGACATAGTTATGGCCCGGACAAGCTCATTTATGGCCATTTTTGACCTTTGAACTCAAAGTGTGACCTTGACCTTGGAGATATGGACGTAATTCTTACGTGCGACACACCGTCCAATGATGGTGAACAAATGTGCCAAATGATTTTAAAATCTCACAATGAATGACATAGTTATGGCCAGGACAAGATCATTTATGGCCATTTTTGACATTTGTTCTAAAATTGTGACCTTGACCTTGGAGATATCGACGTAATTTTTTTGAGCGACACACCGTCTAATGATGGTGAACAAATGAGCCAAATTATTTTAAAATCTGACAATGAACGACAAAGTTATGGCCCGAACAAGCTCATTATGCCCCCCTTCGAAGAAGAGGGGGTATATTGCTTTGCTCATGTCGGTCTGTCGGTCGGTCTGTCGGTCGGTCCGTCCACCAGGTGGTTGTCAGACGATAACTCAAGAAGGCTTGGGCCTAGAATCATGAAACTTCATAGGTACATTGATCATGACTCGCAGATGACCCCTATTGATTTTGAGGTCACTAGGTCAAAGGTCAAGGTCACGGTGACCAGAAATAGTAAAATGGTTTTTGAATGATAACTCAAGAACGCATACGCCTAGGATCATGAAACTTCATGGGTAGATTGATCATGACTTGCAGATGACCCCTATTGATTTTGAGGTCACTAGGTCAAAGGTCAAGGTGACCTGAAATAGTAAAATGGTTTCCGGATGATAACTCAAGAACGCATACGCCTAGGATCATGAAACTTCATGGGTAGATTGATCATGACTCGCAGATGACCCCTATTGATTTTGAAGTAACTAGGTCAAAGGTCAAGGTCACGGTGGTCCGAAATAGTAAAATGGTTTTCTGATGATAACTCATGAACGCATACGCCTAGGATCATGAAACTTCATGGGTAGATTGATCATGACTTGCAGATGACCCCTATTGATTTTGAGGTCACAAGGTCAAAGGTCAAGGTCACGGTGACCCGAAATAGTAAAATGATTTTCGGATGCTAACTCAAGAACGCTTTTGCCTAGGATCATGACACTTCATAGGTACATTGATTGTGACCGCAGATGACCCCTATTGATTTTCAGGTCACTAGGTCAAAGGTCAAGGTCACAGTGACAAAAATCGTATTCACACAATGGCTGCCACTACAACGGACAGCCCATATGGGGGGCATGCATGTTTTACAAACAGCCCTTGTTTACAACCATTTTTGACCTTTGAACTCAAATTGTGACCTTGACCTTGGCAGAGGTGTCAAAGTTCTGGATTATTCCTGAAATCAGGATTTTGGCAGGATTTTGGCCCTTAAGGACCAATTTTGATTTTGATATAAATCAGAGGATTTTTTTCTGGAATTTTAAGATTATTGTCACAAAATGTCATCTTAAACACAACTTAAACACAAATTATTTTACTTTGACATATTGTTTACAAAGTTATATACAACAGTAAACAAAGTTACATGAATTATTAACCCTTTTTTGCTCTGGCCCCAAAAGGATAGGCCTATTTTCAGGATTTAAGATTTTGGCCAATTGACACCCCTGAACTTGGAGATATCGACGTATTTTTTTCGCGCGACGCACTGTATAATGATGGTGAACAAATGTGCCAAATGATTTTAAAATCTGACAATGAGCGACAAAATTATGGCCCGGACAAGCTCCTTTGTAGCCATTTTTGACCTTTGAACTCAAACTGTGACCTTGACCTTGGAGATATTGACGTAATTTTTTTGCGCGACACACCGTCTAATGATGGTGAACAAATGTGCCAAATGATTTTTAAATCTGAAAATGGACTTCAAAGTTATGGCCCGGACAAGCTCATTTATAGCCATTTTTGACCTTTGATCTCAAATTGTGACCTTGACCTTTGAGATATCGACATAATTCTTTCGCGCGACACACTGTCCAATGATGGTGAACAAATGTGCCAAATAATTTTAAAATCTCACAATGAACGACAAAGTTATGGCCCGGACAAGCTTGTTCAGCCCGCCAGCCCGCCTGCCGACATTCGCCAATCTAATAACCAGTTTTTTCCTTCCGAAAACCTGGTTAACAATTCTGCAAAGACTGCTGTAAACATATTCAATAAGATAAAAATGGCCAATAGGCTCACCCAGTCTTTGACATCACATGAACCAGTCAAGGGGTACTAATATGCTCACCCAGTCTTTGACCCCACATAAACCAGTCAAGGGGCACTAATACGCTCACCCAGTCTTTGACATCCCATGAACCATTCAAGGGGCACTAATATGCTCACCCAGTCTTTGATATCACATGAACCAGTCAAGGGGCACTAATATGCTCACCCAGTCTTTGACCCCACATGAACCAGTCAAGGGGCACTAATACGCTCACCCAGTCTTTGATCCCACATTAACCAGTCAACGAGCACTAATATGCTCACCGGTCTTTGACCTCACATGAACCAGTCAGGGGGCACTTATACTCTCACCCAGTCTTTGACCCCACAAGAATCAGTCAAGGAGCAATAATACGCTCATCCAGTCTTTGACCCCACATGAATCAGTCAAGGGGCACTAATATGCTCAGCCAGTCTTTGACCCGACATGAACCAGTCAAGGGGCACTAATACACTCATATGGTGTTTGACCCCACATGAACCAGTCAAAGGGCACTAATACGCTCAACCATATGGGCAAGTTTCAGACGCATCCAAGATATAATGAAGACAAAGGAAGGGCAATAAATAGCGCCTCGAAAGTGTTGACAAGCATATCTTTTAATGTGACTTAGTAATATTGTTTTTACCATACATGACCTTCAAACCTTGCCTAGATATCTAGATATCTGAGCTAATGTTCTGACCAAGTTTCATGATGATTGAGCAATATTAGACCTCCATAGTGTTCACAATCTGTTTCTTTCATTTAACCTAATGACCTAGTTTTTACACCATATAACCCAGTCTCTAACTCAGCTTCGGTATCATTGGGAAAAATCTTCAAACCATGTTTAATTAAGATTTGGGAATAAATGAGGCTTCTAGTGTTTGCAAGCTTTTTTCCTTTTATTTGATCTTGTGATCTATTTTTTTTCCCCAACTGGACCAAGCTTAAAACTTGGCAGAAATATAATTTAAACAGATACTTCATGAAGAATGGGGTATTCATGTGGCCTGTAGACTGATCATAAGCTTTATATTAAATTTGACCCGGTGACCCAGATCTTGACATCCCCTTACCAAGTTTAATTCTCAGGTGAAATAAAATTAAGAAAAAAGTTCTGACCGAGTTTCATGAAAATGTAGCTTTAACTTTTGCCTCTAGAGTGTTCACAAGGCAAATTTTTATATAAATTTTAGACAATCCCCAAAACTCACCATTAGCATGTAGTGCTAAGGTGAGTTTAAACATAACTGGAGAACATGCTACATTTCAAAGACAATTGTACTGAGGAACAGACAGCAAATCTATCGTCCTATCTGGAGAATATAATAATACCTTATGATGTTCTTACAATTTGTTATTACAATATTCAGTTTTTGTCAACGTTTGGTTAAAGTTTCCTTACTGTTCATACAAAGTTTCATCCAAATATTTCCAGATCTTTATTACAAACAGCAGGGTCTTGTTTTGCCAACTGATTGAATGGTGGAAAAACAGACAGGATGGCTGAAATCAAACCTATCAATCACCACTAGCAGACACAAAATAGCCATCCTCAGCATTTCATAAAATAATTCATTAAGAACTTTGAGAAAGTTAGAATAGTTCAACAACAAGTTTTAGACAACAACCATACCCTTCCTCCTTATACACAGTTGCCATGGTAGCAAAGCACGTTCTATACTTGATCTCGCCCCGGACAGGTTGTGGTCCTTGAATTCGACTCTTTGCAACATCAAATGGAATGTTTATGACCGATGACAATATCCCACTTGCAAGACCAATGCAGAACCGTCTGAGAACATCCATTGTTGGATCCTGAAACATTTTCAAATGAGCCTTGTTCTGGAAAAACTTGGCTTAATGTATGTGCATAAAGTCTCATCCCAGAGTAGCTTGTGCAATTTGCACAGGCTAATCAGGGACGACGTGCGAAAAAGGCCAACAAATAGATATCAGAAAAATGTGAACATTAGTTCAGTCAATGTAAAGCATGGATGAAATTCCTTCAAACTAAATAAAGCCTATTAATAGACAGTGCTATAACTTCGGCCAAAGAATGGTCCTAGATACAGAAGAACTCTCATGACAAGTGCACCACTTCTTTTCCATTTATTATTTGACAAGGGACAAAATTGTCACAAAACCAGGTTTTCATTGTGAAAAAAAAATCTGATAAAGGGAGAAAACTCAAACTGAACTTTTGAAATGACCAAAAAAAATTAACCCCCTTTGTAATTTTTTTTTTTTTTAAATCTATTTTTAGTCGTGGCGACCTTGACATTGGAGAGATATTGACGTGATTCTTTCGTGGGACACACCGTCCCATGATGGTGAACAAATGTGCCAAATGATTTTAAAATCTCACAATGAATGACATAGTTATGGCCAGGACAAGCTCATTTATGGCCATTTTTGACCTTTGAACTCAAAGTGTGACCTTGACCTTGGAGATATCGACGTAATTATTTCGCGCGACACACCGTCCAATAATGGTGAACAAATGTGCCAAATGATTTTAAAATCTGACGATGAACGACATAGTTATGGCTCGGACAAGCTCATTTATGGCCATTTTTGACCTTTGAACTCAAAGTGTGACCTTGACCTTGGAGATATCGACGTAATTATTTCGCGCGACACACCGTCCAATGATGGTGAACAAATGTGCCAAATGATTTTAAAATCTGACAATGAACGACATAGTTATGGCCCGGACAAGCTTATTCCGCCAGCCCGCCAGCCCGCCAGCCAGCCAGCCCGCCAGCCAGCCAGCCCGCCCGCATTCGCCAATCTAATAACCAGTTTTTTCCTTCGGAAAACCTGGTTAAAAATACAAAATTGGTAAGCTGCTTGATGATTTCAGACTTAAGTTTCAGATGATGATCAGGGAGGTCAGGCTCAAGTCTCAGATGGCGATTCTGGAGGTCTGAGTCAAGTCTCACATGATGATTATGGAGGTCAGACTCTAGTCTCAGATGATGATTATAATGGAGGTCAGAGTAAAGTCTCAGATGATGATTATGGAGGTCAGAGTAAAGTCTCAGATGATGATTATGGAGGTCAGACTCAAGTCTTAGATGATGATTATGAAGGTAAGAGTCAAGTCTCGGATGATGTTTATAAAGGTCAGACTCAAGTCTTAGATGATGATTATTGAGGTCAGACTCCAGTCTCTGACGATGATAATGGATGACAGACTCAAGTTTCAGGTGATGATAATAAAGGTCAGACTCCAGTCTCAGATGATGATTACGGAGGTCAGACTCAAGTCTCAGATGATGAATACGGAGGTCAGACTCAAGTCTCAGGTGATGATAATAAAGGTCAGACTCCAGTCTCAGATGATGATTACGGAGGTCAGACTCAAGTCTCAGATGATGATTACGGAGGTCAGACTCAAGTCTCAGATGATGATTACGGAGGTCAGACTCAAGTCTCAGATGATGAATACGGAGGTCAGACACAAGTCTCAGGTGATGATAATAAAGGTCAGACTCCAGTCTCAGATGATGATTACGGAGGTCAGACTCAAGTCTCAGATGATGATTATGAAGGTCAGACTCAAGTCTCAGATGATGATAATGGATGTCAGACTCAAGTCTCAGATGATAATGGAGGTCAGACTCAAGTCTCAGATGATAATGGAGGTCAGACTCAAGTCTCAGATGATGATTAGGGAGGTCAAAGTCAAGTCTCAGGTGATGATAATAAAGGTCAGACTACAGTCTCAGATGATGATTACGGAGGTCAGACTCAAGTCTCAGATGATGATTATGGAGGTCAGACTCAAGTCTCAGATGATGATAATGGATGCCAGACTCAAGTCTCAGATGATAATGGAGGTCAGACTCAAGTCTCAGATGATAATGGAGGTCAGACTCAAGTCTCAGATGATGCTTATGGTGGTCAGACTATAGTCTCAGATGATGATAATGGAGGTCAGACTCAAGTCTCAGATGATGATAATAGAGGTCACACTCAAGTCTCAGATGATGAATATGGAGGTCAGACTCAAGTCTCAGATGATGATTATGGAGGTCAGACTCAAGCCTAAGAAACCATATAAATAACAATAAATTAGCACATACTGGTTGTTCTGGAATGATTCCTTTGACGGTATGGTAGAAACCAAAGTAGACCATATTGAAGACACCGTTCCGACCCAGTGTGGAAGTCATGCCTTTGCCAAGACCTTGTGATCCAAACCCGTGTGCCTTAATGATCTCTCGAGCCGTTGCCATAGTACTTTTTTGCTAAAATATTATATTATCTCAGTGTCAACAATTTTGCATTACTTACAAGTTAAGAGTTGTCCACAAGACAAAATGTTAAGAAAATAAAATAATGAATTCAATTCAATTTATTTTTAAGTATGAATAAATATACACATTACGCCAATAAATCATACTATAATTTTTGGTTTTGTTTCTTTTTTTAAAGCCTTTTTCGTTCATCATTATCAAAAATAAAAATACAGAATATGGTGGGGTAAGACTAACCAAAGAAACATATGGGCCCTTTGAAAAAGGGGTTTAATGAATGTGCATAAAGTGTTGTATCAGATTAGCCTAAATGCATTACTATCAGCATCATGGAAAAAAACAGTGAAAAGTATCATTTTGTCACCTCTTTAAACTGGTTCCTCTCTGCCTGTAACTTGACCTTAATCACCTCAAAAGGGTTGATAACTACAGCTTCTGTCAGTCCAGACCCTAGCCCAGATAGTGAAAATACCTGCAATCAACAAATCAGTTATTTATACCAAGCGTCCAAAAAAAAAAGGCCTTGGCAAACAGCGTAGACCCAGATGAGACGCCACATGATGCGGCGTCTCATCAGGGTCTGCGCTGTTTGCTAAAAGGAATTTCTGTAAGAAATATTCTAAATATAGAAATAAATATATTACTAGACATCCCTAATTTTGGAAATAAATTTATCCAATTTAGAAGGATGGGAGAGTCCACTAGGCATAAATGGGTTAACTATCATTTTAATTTCCAGGCCATAAACCCACCAATACAAACCCCATTAAATAAACAAGAAGTTTGTCACAGACAAAAACAGCCGTGCCCTTCCAAGTTCATACAGTAAGACTAAGAACATAACCTTCATAAGTTCAACATCATTACTTCAGCATCTTTTAGTTATGACAAGGCCAAATTTCATAAAAATAGCTTAAGTTTTGTTATTATTTGGCACATATGGCCCTCTATGTACACAAGCCTGGTATTTTCCATTGATTGAAATATCCAGATTATTTTAAAGTTTTCATTTAAGTCTGTACCATAGCTGCCACAATTTTTGTCAGACAAAAATACTAAAATAATAAATGTACATATTTCCAAAATTGGCCAATATCCACACACTAAGTTTCTTTAGTACTTTTTGGAATGTTATTATTAAAGTAAAATTTGTTCTTCTGGAGATTTCCTCCCACTTATTCCACCAGGTGTTAGATTTTTGTCTGAACTCATCCCTTCATATTTGCGAAACAAAAAGCTCTAATGGTCCCGAAACAGCGCATTCAGTACTTTCTCCTCTGGCTTCGACAAATCTGGAGCCTTTGGTTTCTTCACAACATCTTTAGGCCGTTTTTACGAATAAGATTATTGTGATGTCAACAAAGAAAATCACTCATGATGACAGCTTGTACGAAACATGTTCGTGAATACATTTCTCCTGAGTCTGTCTTATGTAAGTCAAAGTCTGAGTGGGAGTTAAAGATGAAGTTTAGTATTAATATAAATGATGAAAATGGCTCGAGGGACAACAACCTGCATTTAACAAATGGGCCCAATAAATAAATTTTGCACAAGAAGTTATGGGTACATTTGAGTCACAAAAGATTCCTGAAAAGATCCAAATTATCTTGAATATGCATTAGGATTCATATAATCTATTAATTTGGCTTTATTAAGTGCATTTGCTCTAGTTAGCTACAAAAAGAAGCAAGTGTGTTCCAGACATCAGCAGCAGCTGTAGTGACTTGATGCTCTATCAAGTAATCCTCAGTATCAAACTTAATTACAGCAGCTGTTACAATTGATGCTCTCTTTAGTTGTACTAGATATCAATCTTAGTTGAAGGAGGGTAACAATTGATGCTCTCTTTAGTTGTACTAGATATCAATCTTAGTTGAAGGAGGGTATCAATTGATGCTCTATCAACTTCTACTCAGTATCAATCTTTGTTATAGGAGGGTAATAATTGATACTCTATCAACTTTACTCAGTTTCAATGTTTGTTAAAGGAGGGTAACAATTGTTGCTCTATCAGCTTATACTCAGTATGAATCTTCGTTAAAGGAAGGTAACAATTGATGCTCAATCAACTTGACTCAGTATTAATCTTTGTTACAGGTGGGTGACAATTTATGCTCTATCAACTTATACTCAGTATCAATCTTTGTTACAGGTGGGTGACAATTTATGCTCTATCAACTAATACTCAATATAAATCTTTGTTACAGGAGGGTAACAATTGATGCTCTAGTCAGTTATACTCAGTATCAATTTTTGTTACAGGAGGGTAACAATTGATGCTCTATCCAGTTATACACACTATACATCTTTGCTACAGAGAAAAAGTCAAAGACCAACAATGCTTGCTTTTTCATACCATAGTGTGAAAATTGAGATCATATATTATTCAAATTACTCTGTCAATCTTACCCATGCCTGTGGCAAATGACCTCCATACGCAAACATGTTCTTGTATCTCTCAAAAGTGAAGAACTTTACAGCTCTCTTTGGTGTTTCTGCTAACAAGGGAGGTAATATACCCTTGTAAAATGACAGAGTACTGAAATGTTGTATAATATTAATGCATAATAATGTAAATGTTTATTTCAACATACATTCTTGGAAAGCTGAAAAGGGACATGATGGCTATTCAAATTATCATGTTCCAAAGTTATTCTCTCTATCATACCATAGTAAAATATATAGAAGAAACATGATAAGGAAATATATAAAAATAATAATTAATATGGCCGGAAAATATATACTATTGGCTATGATGGAAAAAGGTCCTGTTTCATGTAATGGGACTATCAACTTAAAGTAATTACATTTTATTGTCAGACAATTACAACAATATTTTTTGCTGTTCCAAATTCAGAAACTTGAGATGCTGGAGAAGCAGACACTAAAACTGTCAAGGCGTTTTCTAACATTTCAGAAACCGATTTGGCTAACATTCAGAAAACTAAACAAATCTTCATAACATGAATTTTAAAAGCACAGAAAGGACATAATTCTGCTGAATTAATGTCAGGACCTTGCTCTGTCTGCTCACAGTATGATTTGAAATAAAGTGTGAAGTTTTAATTAGATAATATCTATCTTCAGATAATATAATTAAAAATTAAAGGGTCCTTTCCATGTTTTGGTAAATTGACAAAATTAAAAAAAGATGTTTCAGAATCGCAAATTCTCGTGATATTTGTGAGGAAACAGTAATACTGAACATTTACCATGCTCTAAAATATCCATTATATTATGCATCTTTTGACGATTTAAAAAACCTGAAAATTATAAAGCGTTGCAACGCGAAACGAATAAATAATTTGGAGAGTTATGTTGTTGTCTTTATTTTTTGTGATACTACGAGGATTGCTCATATAAAGTATAAAATGCATCATTCATTGTATGAGCACGGATGGCCGAGTGGTCTAAGTGTTAGACTTTTACTCCAGGGGTCAGTGGATCAAGCCCCGTTGAGGATTCCTTTTTTTTCTTTCTTTAATATTATTCTTGTATTGTACTGAAGCTTTTTAGATCCAATGTTTATATTTATCAATATAAAGCATTTAATGGCAAATTTCAATATCTGCCAAAATCTGTGAAAAGGCCCCTTTAAATAGATAATGTAATTATCTTAGATAATTATCTTCACTACTGGCAGTAACAAAGATATGAAGATGTAGCGGGCAAACCTTACACAGGGCATATTGTATATATGCCCATGCTCAGAGGCCCACACTTTATAAATAATGGGTGAGACTAGAGTAGCTTGAATTGTTATGTGGACAATCTCGTTTAAAACACAACATTATCAAAGTGTTACATATCAAAATCTCCAGTTTTGAAACCAAGTACATGTCAATGGGTAAGCAATATTCTTAGCCAGCCCTGAATGAGTATCATGCAGACTGTTGCTTGTTTTCATATGCAGAACAGAAAAATTGTGTTCACTTCCAACTAGCAAAATGATTATACCCTTCAGTTCTGTATATCTTTCTGACACAGTCTGCCAGGGAGGTGTAGTGGTGAGGATCACCTGGACCTCTCTGGATCTGAAACCGTGTCTTTATCAGATCCAACGGATGCATGATTGACACCTCAATAAAACCTGAAGTGAAACCAGTTAGGAAAGGTTTGCAAAGTTTTTATGCAATTAATTAGATGTGATCAGTAAATTCTGAACTAGCAAAAGAAGTTTTGACCTTAACACATATAAAGACACCTCTTATATTTGTAGTATTCCATAAGTCACATTGAATGTCTAATTTATAACCAACTAGTTTATGAACTTATTTCTGATTCAACAGTATCCATACAGACCATACTACTGTGTATACCAACAAAATGATGACTATGCCACAGTTGCTATTAAAGTGGACACCATATCCACTACACCAAAGCCACTGAATCAGCTTGAATTACAGGGACTAAAAAAAGCACACAATTATAAGATATAAGATCTTAAAGCTTGGCTGATATAAAACACTTTTAATTTTTTGGATGCATAACTTTTTTATTAAATGTATTGTAATATTTTGTAAACAAATATTTCCATATATTTATTACAATGCATGGTAATGAAATATCTAAGCTTTTGCCCGTAAATTAGGCAGCATCTATAATCATATTACAATATGAGGGATCGATGGGTCAAATGGTAGGATGCTGGTACAGTGGGAGTATGAACTTGAGAGTAACTGAGTATTCATGTCTTATTTAAATTTAAAGAAGGAACACCTACCAGCACAAACCCCCAGCTACAAATTGCATGGCAGCAAGCTGCGCCAAGCTTTTCTGTTTCACTTCCGCGGCCATCCTTCATCTGTCGGTGCCTTTCTTTCGTTTACAAAACGTGCTAATGAATATAAATCAGCGAACTAGATGTACCGGTACTACATTGTGTTCATACATGTATAAAGGAGATCTTGGCGTGACGTGAATGGGGGTTTTCTGTTCCTATAAATAGCCTCACCGTCAACACTATGTCTTCATAGTGTTGTACCCTTAAAGAAAACATAACGCAAAAGTATGCATGTGTTCATTTGTTTTTAATTTTGATTGTGATTTAATTCAGCTTGCATTTTTATTGAACGTAGCAAACATCCGAGTCACTTTCAAGTACAGAAAGTTTTCACATAATTTTGACAAGATTTAGTTGTTTGTAACCTCATTATTATTATTTCAGTGTAATCGATTTTATCGTTTTGCTAATCAATCAATCAAGGCGACCATAAGTTAATTTCCGTTTATAACGCATGTAGGAAAGGTTAGCAAGATTTCAGAATGATTTCTAAGACCACAATTGGCATTGCGGCCGCAGGAATATGTGCTATTGGTTATTGTATTTATTTTGACAAAAAAAAGAAGAAGTGATCCAAATTATCGCCAAAAAGTGACAGAAAGTAAGTTTTTTGTCTTGTGAATTTTTGAACTTGAATAAGTTGAAAATTCTTTAAATATCCATTATTCATGCGGGCATGATCACAGTGATATAAATGATTTTGTTTTGGAACATAGTGATCCCATCATAATCTATACTTTTCCACTGAAATATGTTTCTGCATTAGCATGTCTCTTAGTTTTTTAAGTTATGTATAGTATTATATAAATATGAATTTGTGTTTGAAATAGATACATCATACATGTAATTATCCCTTACTCTCATAGTATCGGTCCTCCTCATAGCAGTGTCCATTCTAGATTTGATTCATACTTTGACAAAACAAGACTTACCTGACATACACAATGGACTCCACCCAACCCCCCCCCCGCCCCCCTGAATCCCCCCGCAAAACAAAATATTGTTTTTCCTTTGTTTTTCTTATTTTTGAAAGATCATCTAATAAATGACCACACACCTATACCCCCTTCTCCTTCCCCACCCTAAATCCCCCACCTACCCAAAAGAATTTTTTTATTTAAACATGCAGGCTTCCTGAAAAGGCTGGACCGCCGGTCTTGTCCCGCAAAATTCTTACGGTCCGGCGAAGTTTCTGATATCGCCGGTCCTTGTGACAGGCAAACAAATTTATGACTTAATACCGAAAACGCAAATTCTTGCCAAAAGAACAAAAACTCCCCCATTAAAATCACTATTTTCGTGAATTTCTAGCCTTTTTGTCATTAAGAACACTAACGCTTCACTAGTTTTTAAGAGTGCTCTCCCTTTGTTGTTTTTTCGACAACGTCCATTTCATTGGTCGGACATATTACTGTGCCATATCAAAACAATCAATATGAAGCGAAACTGTAAACATTTAAACGGAATTATGGAAACATCACAGTTTACTTCGGAACCAAGAATGCACATGAGCAGAGACTTGTTGAAATCTGCGAGTTAAACATGTGAGTTACACACGATTCTTTTCAATCCCCTGAAAATCTTCGTAAATTAAGCATTTTCAATACCCAGAAAATCTTCGTAAATTAAGCATTTTGATGTGAGGCCTTCTTGTCCCCAGACATAAATATGATAAAATAGCCTATTACATGCATCCGATCCCTATAGACATATATATTTTCCTTTGAGTCTGACTAGAATTTAAAGCTGTTGTCCATCATACACTGTAATCACTAGAACATGCAAGTGTTTGTTTTACTTTATCAAGTGTACTTATACCCAGGCTGCACATTGCAATAAATATGAGTTAAACTTTACTTAATTATTCAATTATAAACTCATGCTGTTCGGTCAGGTTAATTTTTGTCTGGACAGGCTAACTTTTCCATCAGCCTGTCCTGTTGACAGGCATTTTTGGGGACTTTTCAGAGGCCTGAACATGGTAAAAAAAATTAAAAATATTTATTTTATTTTTGAAGGACTGTACAACACTCCCACCCAAGCTATTGCTATCAAACTTGAAATAAAATCCTATAAGTTTGTTTAATGTCTTTACAAATGTTCAATAGATTGTGGAAAATATATACCTGATCTCAGACCTGTCTATAAAGTACATTGTACAACTTCTTTAAAACATAAGTGATCAATACTGTTAAACCATTATTAATCGTCGGGCATTAATTTTCGTGTATTACGTCAGTCGACCAATTGAGGAATTCAAGATCCTAATGAAAATCATGTCCCATATTCAATGTATGAACAAAATTAAGACTGAATAACCGAAGGCACGAGGCATTAAAATCCAACATAATCCACGCAAAAATACTCGGGACTGTTTCATAATCAAGATAATACGGTTTTGACACAAAGGGGTGTAGATTACACAGTGTACTTAACTGACACATAACATTGCTGTAAAACGCAAGTGCAGTACAGCTGTATTGACTCCGTTGACTACGTTAAGGTAGGATAGTAATGCTTAGCGCTAATATTAACAACTTTATTACCCTTGTGTGCATTGTGTTTCTCAGTGTTGTTGCAGATTATACAGCCTCCACGCAGCGGATCCGGATCAAAAACAATAAACGAAATAAAAGAGATGATGATGTGTGATCAACACCTGACCGATATACATTCTCCGAATTGATTACAAATTAATACAGAACACATTGATTTGTGTTAGGTTGTTAGCGTTTAACTACAATTAAGGTGTGAAAATAGCTTGTGTTGTGTTTATGGGCTATCGATTTTTTTAATCATGGACAACTTCAACAAATTTTACGATACATATTTCAAATCAATTGTTATTTGTAGCAATTGTTTACGTAACAGGTAAAGAGAAATTAGCAATAATGACGATAAGTTCCATCCAAACGTAGGGCAATTGTTTACAGAAATTCACTTTCATTTTCGCGCGATTTTCAGGAAATCCCCGAAAGCACGATTTTCGAATGACTGAGTTTGCCGCAATAAAACATTGCATTCAATCTCATTTAAACTAACTTGTCCATTGGTTGTTACAATTTAATCTGAACTTTGCCCTATGTAACCGCTGTCAGATAATACAGTGTTAATTTTACGCTTTCGAAAAATGGCCTATGTTCGTGTTTATGAAATTTTTTAACACATTTATCGAGATTTTGAACCCGTCATACGCGTTATTATTGGAATTAGTGTACTAATTTAAATTTGCTAAATTGCTCATTGACATTATTACAAGTGACATGTCAGACAAATTAATACTGTACTTAAAGATATCAAATATTTACGATGCAAAACTCTTGAAACTATTTAAAACTGACCAAATAGTGTGCTAACACTAATTATTACCAATAATGTTCGCACCTTCTCTAATATGCGCCGACTAAGGTAAGGTTGTTATCAGTTTGGCCATGATGGTAAATGAATAAGACAAATTGGCAATTGGCTTCACTGTTTCAAACACTTGTTAACTGTTATTTGGTCCCACTAATTCGCTAATCATAATAATGATACGCCCATTACTGGCTTTTGTCCATATAATCAATTATATCATGACACTCATATTGAATCAAATAATTAATGAGTACTTATAGTTATTGTAGTTTTAACCATAAGTTATTTTTTATTAATCTATGATTTGTTGTTCTAATATTAACAAACAAATCAGATGCACAGTTTCAAAACTGTTGGTAGTTAAAAATGACCACAATATGCAATGATAAATTTAACAACTACCCATAATGCAATCATTACTTTAACATAAAAAATATGTTTTGTAAACATTCATAGAATAAATACACATTTAAGTATCAAAACCAAGAAACATCTTAAATCTTTCAATACTTATTCTCAGTGGATGATCACTTCAAATGCTATTCAAAAGTTTTGCAATTCTACATACAAATGTTGTAAGCATTGCTATTTTTCTCTCCAGGACGTAAAAAGCAGCCAATAGAGGCCTAGGTGGCAGTGGAAATTCAAGCACTACTAAGGTAGGAATGTTTCATTTATTAAGTATTGTCAGGGCAACATTGGACTGGTATTGGTTCATTTATCAGTAAGTGTTTATTTTAGTAAATTGTTTGTATTTGTCTATTTAACAAAAAAAGTAATGCTGTCTTCATTTATTTTTCATGACATGTAATAATATTTTCTATTTTCAGGTACAGCTTTTGTATTTTTTCCCTGTCAAAGAAAACTATAAATTTTCTGCATGGTGTCTTTGTACAGCTGGCTGTACCCATATCTCTGCTTTAACACTTGCAAGAAAATATGTTCAATGCTCATTCACTATCAATTTTCTTATATCTATTGATTTAAGCTAGATTTAATATGTGTCATACAATAATTCATATAAGTAGATGTAGATCACTGTTTCAAAATTTATTTAAAGAAATATCCTCTCTTAGTTTCCAGATCCTACCAATGAAAAGCATGCCAGGCTTTCTTTATGCAAGAAATACAACTTGGTGAAATACTTATGACAAATGGACGTAAGTTTTCATAATTCAACACATTTCTTTTATATGAGTACAAATCACATCATTATACAGGGAATTGAAGCCGAATCCTGCTTTTGATGCAAGCATTTTGTAATTTTGTCACTTTTGACTCCTGGAAATCATCTTCCTTGCATCATTTTGATGCAAAGTTACCATGAAACTTTAATAAAATGTCGTGTTTATTATACAAAAAGTAGGTTTTTAGTTAAGCAAGATATACTAAAAGGTATACAAAGCAATATTTGTATAGAGCAATCAACTATATATATATAAGCAAATACATGTATATAGATTTCCAGTATTTTTACTACTGACAAATTCATTTGACCTCTTGACATTTCAAGCATAGGGTCATTGACTCCTGGTTTTCAAAAACTATTGAAATCTATAATTCCATAAAAGGTTTTCTTTAATATGTTACATAAATATTTTGATATAAATGACATACAATTATAAAGGTGTATGTGTATTGATAAAAAAGATCTACGGTCAAACTCACACTTATTTAAGGAAAGGAAACAGTATTGACCAAAAATAGTGATACATACAAAACTATATAAAAATTAATATTAAAATAAATATATTAAAAAGGTAACCTCATATTAGTGATACATAGTTGATACAATATTTTAGATCATTTAAAGCCTCTATAACGCTCAAAATCAACGAAAATTTCGTTAGTATAGGGTCTTATAGTAAACAAGCCACAATTTCAACGCTTGATGTGGTTACTAT